>NC_091327.1:8083725-8218725 GCF_038502225.1 Cherax quadricarinatus
AATAACAGATTCAATCTTTCCATCCGGATATCAAATCCTCAGGAAAGACAGAGGGAGGAGAGGGGGAGGAGGAGTTGCACTGCTCATTAAAAACCAGTGGGGGTTTGAGAAAATGGAAGGAATGGATGGCACGGGCAAAAGGGACTACTTAGTAGGAACAATCCAGTCTGAGGGACATAAGGTGATAATTGCAGTAATGTACAACCCACCACAGAACTGCAGGAGGCCAAGAGAAGAATACGATGAGAGCAACAGAGCAATGGTCGACACACTAGCCGAGGTGGCCAGGAGAGCACACATGGGGGGAGCAAGGTTACTAGTTATGGGTGATTTCAATCACAAGGAGATTGACTGGGAAAACCTGGAGCCCCATGGGGGTCCCGAAACATGGAGAGCCAAGATGATGGATGTGGTACTGGAAAACCTCATGCATCAACATGTTAGAGACACTACCAGAGAGAGAGAGGAGAGGATGAACCAGCAAGACTGGACCTTGTATTCACCTTGAGTAGTTCTGACATCGAGGATATCATGTATGAAAGGCCCCTGGGAGCTAGTGATCATGTGGTTCTGTGCTTTGACTACATAGTTGAGCTCCAAGTGGAGAGAGCAGCAGGAATAGGGTGGGAAAAACCAAACTACAAAAGGGGGAACTACTCAGGCTTGAGGAACTTCTTTCAAGACATTCAGTGGGAGAGGGAACTGACAGGAAAACCAGTTCAAGAAATGATGGACTATGTGGCAACAAAATGCAAGGAGGCAGAGGAGAGGTTTGTTCCCAAGGGAAACAGAAATAATGGGAAGAACAGAACGAGTCCTTGGTTCACCCAAAGGTGTAGGGAGGCAAAAACTAGGTGTACTAGAGAATGGAAAAGGTACAGAAGACAGAGAACTCAGGAAAATAAAGAGATTAGCCGAAGAGCCAGAAACGAATATGCACAGATAAGAAGGGAGGCTCAGCGGCAATACGAAAATGACATAGCATCAAAAGTCAAGACTGACCCGAAGCTGTTGTACAGCCACATCAGGAGGAAAACAACAGTCAAGGACCAGGTAATCAGACTGAGGGAGGGTGATGGGGAATTCACAAGAAACGACCGGGAGGTATGTCAGGAGCTCAACACAAGATTTAAAGAAGTATTTACAGTGGAAACCAGTAGGACTCCAGGAAATCAGAGGAGGGGGGTGCACCAGCAAGTGCTGGATGAGGTACATATAACCAAGGAGGAGGTGAAGAAGCTGCTATGTGAACTTGACACCTCAAAGGCGGTGGGACCAGACAACATCTCTCCGTGGGTCCTTAAAGAGGGAGCAGAGATATTGTGTGTACCGTTAACAAAGATCTTCAAGATGGCAAATGTAGTCCCAATTTTTAAAAAGGGAGACAGACATGAGGCACTAAACTACAGACCTGTATCACTAACGTGTATAGTATGCAAGGTCATGGAGAAGATCATCAGGAGGAGAGTGGTGGAGCACCTGGAAAGAAACAAGTGTATAATTGACAACCAGCATGGTTTCAGGGAGGGAAAATCCTGTGTCACAAACCTACTAGAGTTTTATGACAAGGTGACAGAAGTAAGACAAGAGAGAGAGGGGTGGATTGACTGCATTTTTTTGGACTGCAAGAAGGCCTTCAACACAGTTCCTCACAAGAGGTTACTGCAAAAGCTAGAGGATCAGGCACACATAACAGGAAAGGCACTGCAATGGATCAGAGAATACCTGACAGGGAGGCAACAACGAGTCATGGTACGTGACGAGGTGTCAGAGTGGGCGCCTGTGACAAGCGGGGTTCCACAGGGGTCAGTCCTAGGACCTGTGCTGTTCTTGGTATATGTGAATGACATAACGGAAGGGATAGACTCAGAAGTGTCCTTGTTTGCGGACGATGTGAAGTTAATGAGAAGAATCAAATCGGATGAGGATCAGGCAGGACTACAAAGAGACCTGGACAGGCTACAAGCCTGGTCCAGCAACTGGCTTCTTGAGTTTAACCCTGCCAAATGCAAAGCCATGAAGATTGGGGAAGGGCAAAGAAGACCGCAGACACAATATAGTTTAGACGGCCAAAGTCTGCAAACCTCACTCAAGGAAAAAGATCTGGGGGTGAGTATAACACCGAGCATATCTCCCGAGGTGCACATCAATCAGATAACTGCTGCAGCATACGGGCGCCTGGCAAACCTACGGATAGCATTCCGATACCTCAGTAAGGATTCGTTCAAGACTCTGTATACCATTTATGTCAGGCCCATACTGGAGTATGCAGCACCAGTTTGGAATCCACACCTAGTCAAGCACGTCAAGAAATTAGAGAAAGTGCAAAGGTTTGCAACAAGACTAGTCCCATTCCTACGGGGATTGTCCTACGAAGAAAGGTTGAGGGAACTCGGCCTGACGACACTGGAGGCCAGGAGGGTCAGGGGAGACACGATAACGACATATAAAATACTGCGCGGAATAGACGAGGTGGACAAAGACGGGATGTTCCAGAGATGGGACACAGACACAAGAGGTCACAATTGGAAGTTGAAGATTCAGATGAATCAAAGGGATGTTAGGAAGTATTTCTTCAGTCATAGAGTAGTCAAGCCGTGGAATAGCCTAGAAAGTGAAGTAGTGGAGGCGGGAACCATACATAGTTTTAAGGCGAGGTATGATAAAGCTCATGGAGCAGGGAGAGAGAGGACCTAGTAGCAATCAGTGAAGAGGTGGGGCCAGGAGCTATTTATTTATTTATTTATTTATTTATTTATTAACAATTTGAGCACACATACAGAGGTACAAAAAAATACAGATAAGAGCAGCATGCCAAAGCCATTTATACTATGCATAGCATTACGGGCTGGCTTAAAATTAACTTAAGATTAACTAAGCAATGATGAAATCAGTGATAAAACATTAATGTAAACAGATTACTATAAAGCACAAGTGAGTATTACAAAGACAGGTCATATGGTTGCATGCATTGTTGTACATTCAGTCATATGGAGTATTCTGTTAGGTAGTGTATTTAAAAAATAATAAAGTTAGATTGGGTTTTAGGTTTAACATTTATGTGATATAATTGTGAGAAACATTTAAGATATACAATTTATAAGGTTCAGTTATTCAGTATTTATTTGGTTTTGGGTGAGTAAGTGATCTTTGAGAAGAGACTTGAATTTATAAACAGGTAGTGTTTCTTTTATATTTACAGGTAATGAATTCCAGATTTTAGGGCCTTTTATGTGCATTGAGTTTTTGCATAGTGTGAGATGGACACGAGGAACATCAAAGAGTGATCTGTGCCTTGTGTTATGGTCATGTGTTCTGTTGAGGTTGGCAAGGAGATGTTTGAGGGGAGGGTTAATATCAGAGTTAAGTGTTCTATGTATGTAATAGGTGCAGTAATAAGTATGGATGTTTTGTATGGTGAGTAGGTTTAGTGTATTGAATATTGGTGGAGTGTGCTACCTGTAGTGAGAATTTGTTATCATTCTAACTGCAGCCTTTTGTTGGGTAATTAGTGGTCTGAGATGGTTAATTGTTGTTGAGCCCCATGCACAAATTCCATAGGTGAGATAGGGGTAAATAAGAGAGTGATATAGGGCCAGGAGGGCTGACTGTGGAGCATTGTACCGTATCTTCGATAGTATGCCTACAGTCTTGGAAATTTTCTTAGAAATTTGTTGTATATGTGTATGAAATTTGAGTCTATTATCAAGGTGGATTCCTAAGAATTTTCCCTCTGTTAGCTTTGTGATAGGTGATCCATTTATCATTATGTTAAGAGGGACATCTGTAGCTCTGTTACCAAACTGAATGAAGTAGGTTTTGTCAATGTTTAGTGTAAGTTTGTTAGTCCTCATCCAGGTAGATATTTTCTGTAATTCGGTATTTACAGTATTGGCTAGCGTGACTGGGCTCGGGTGGGAGAAGACGTATGTAGTGTCATCTGCAAATAGTGTGGGGTTTGAGTAATTGCGATGCATTTGGTAGGTCATTTATGTATAGGAGAAAGAGAAGAGGGCCAAGGACACTTCCCTGTGTCCACAAATTGGTGAGTACAAATAGGTGAGTACACACGGTTCAGGGAGAGTGACCTAGTAGCGACCAGTGAAGAGGCGGGGCCAGGAGCTTGGACTCAACCCCTGCAACCTCAACTAGGTGAGTACAACTAGGTGAGTACACACACACACACAGTAGAGTCCCGCTTTATGGCATTTTGCCATACGGCATTCCTTTATGGCATTTCACCTTATGGCATATGTATTTACTATATGTATATAGTAAATACATATGTATATAGTAAATACGTGCTGTTGGAGTGTGAGCAAAGTAACATTTATGAAGGGATTCAGGGAAACCGGCAGGCCGGACTTGAGTTCTGGAGATGGGAAGTACAGTGCCTGCACTCTGAAGGAGGGGTGTTAATGTTGCAGTTTAAAAACTGTAGTGTAAAGCACCCTTCTGGCAAGACAGTGATGGAGTGAATGATGGTGAAAGTTTTTCTTTTTCGGGCCACCCTGCCTTGGTGGGAATCGGCCGGTGTGATAATAAAAAAAAAATATATAATATGTACAGGAGACTCTCGACCAACGACTTTAATTCATTCCAGAGAACTAGCCTTTAGTCGAATTAGCCGTTAGTCAAATTAATTTTCCCCATAAGAAATAGTAGAAATAGAATTAATCCGTTCCAGACACCCAAACGTACTAAAATCATTTTTTTTTTTTTACATGAAATATACATTTCCCTACGTATTGTGCCAGCAGCAGGGGAGATTCAGGATTTCTATTGTTTGGAAGGGGAATCCCCTTCCATAAAGACTTCAGGTACCAAGTCCTTTGGTGGGGTTACCTCCCTTCTTGGTTTTTTAACCCTTTCTGGGTCGGCAGGCCCTCTGCAAAACTTGTTCTTACAGTTGTAAATTTTTCGAAAAAAAAAATTAATTTTTCTTATGAAATGATAGAGAATCTTTTCCCAATCATAATGACACCAAAAGTATGAAATTTGATGGAAAACTTACGGAATTATGCTCTCACGAAGATAGCGGTCTCGACAATGATTATGCATCAGCGATTTCGCCCATTTTTGAGCCCTATTTTCGGCTACTTCCAATGTACCAGTCGAGAAATATCATAATTATTTTGCTAGAACTCCATTTTTTCTATTAAATGATTACAAGAAACCACCCATTTACCGATATCAACTATCCAATAAAGTGGTCAGAAATTGGCAATTTTGCCAATTTCACCCAAACTTCAAAAGATGCCAATTTCCAAATAGGGTCTAGAATAAACAAGATAGACATTCCTGACACTAAAATAACATTTCCTCTGTTCATTAGTCGTGTCCTCAGGCCTCTCTTACATTTCGTTTGCTTTCCACTTTGAATCTTTATTCTCAGAAATGATGGAAGATTTACTGTTATGCAGACTACTGCATTAGTGTAGAAATGGTATAAATAATATCAGCGCACTTGTAAAAGAATATTAGACTCACCAGTTGATGTGTATTAGACGCATGGCATGATTTGTTTACTTTTGAACTTTGGCAAAAATCGAACATTTCTGCTACTTTGAGCTCAATTTCAAGGTACTTTTCATTGTGAAACTAATCAAAATCATCTCAATTTCCGTAATATGTCTTCCATTCTATAAAATGAGACCACGAAAACTAGAATACAACCATAAATAGCATGCGAAAATACACTGCAAAGTCAGTGTTTTAAACCGAAAACCCTATTGGAGTTTTTTTTTTTCTCATTATGCACTGTGTACTGCAGGATTTTTTTTATACTGTGCACACTGACCACATAGACCCATTCTCTCACGTGTAGGCCTACCAGCTTTCTCTTGCGAGATTTGAAGGCACTAGAATTTATGTGTACTAGTATGGCACCAACCCTGGCATGCAAGCTGTACTAGTACGGCACCAACCCTGAAAGGGTTAATGCCACTAGGACCAGCTTGAGAGTCACTGGACCCCTGTCACACAAAATATCTGTCCAGAGAACTCTGTTTCTCACATACTCTTAGGATTTCCCTAAAATTGGACAAAAAAGTGTCATTGCACATGTTGCCAATACGGCTTGCAACAGCTGTGACAGGATAAAATTCATCCATAAATGCTTGCATGTTTGTAAACATTGTACACATTTCCTTAATCCTTGATGATGGCAATTTTCTCTGTTTCTCTTCCTCCTGCTCTGAAGCAGATTCCTGAGCTGTGATCTGTTGCTGTTGCACCTCAAGCTCGTGCAGCTCTGCAGTGGTTAGTTCTTCATCGTCGTTCTGCACCAATTCTTCTACATCCTCACCACAAACCTTCAACCCCATGGACTTCCCCAATGACACACTAGCTTCCACAACTGGCATAAGTTCCTGAGGGTTAGCCCCAAACCCTTCAGAATCCCTTTCTTGTACACATCATGGCCACAGTTTCCTCCAAGCAGAGTTCAAAGTCCTGCAAGTCACTCTGTCCCAAGCCTTACCTATCAGGTTTATGCAACTGAGGATATTGAAGTGATCTTTCCAAAACTCTCTTAGGGTCAATTCAGTGTCTGAGGTCACTTCAAAGCACCTTTGAAACACTGCTTTTGTGTAGAGTTTTTTGAAGTTTGAAATGACCTGCTGGTCCGTGGGCTGGAGGAGAGGAATTGTATTAGGAGGCAAAAACTTCACTTTAACGAAGC
Organism: Cherax quadricarinatus; assembly: GCF_038502225.1. Classification (NCBI taxonomy): domain Eukaryota; kingdom Metazoa; phylum Arthropoda; class Malacostraca; order Decapoda; family Parastacidae; genus Cherax; species Cherax quadricarinatus. The sequence goes on from NC_091327.1 coordinate 8,090,408, forward strand.
TAAACTTCCCTGCGATTTGCTCTTGCAAGTTGTGAGGATGAGCAGAAGCATTGTCCATTACCAGGAGGCACTTGAGTGACAATTTCTTTTCCAGGAGGTAATTTTTCACAGTGGGGCCAAACACACCATATAACCAGTCCATGAAAATTTCCCTAGTGACCCATGCTTTAGTGTTTGATCTCCACAGCACACTCAAATTACCCTTGACGATATTGTTTTTCTTGAACACTCTGGGAGTTTCAGAGTGATGCACCAATAAAGGCTTCACTTTGCAATCACCACTAGTGTTACTACATAACATTAATGTCAGCCTGTCTTTCATAGGCTTTTGTCTTGGGAGTGCCTTTTCCTCCTGAGTAATGTAGGTCCTGTTTGGTATTTTCCTCCAAAACAGGCCTGTTTCATCACAATTAAATACTTGTTCAGGTTTTAAGTTTTCAATGTCTATGTACTCCTTAAAGTCCTGCACATATTTTTCAGCCACTTTTTTGTCTGAACTGGCAGCCTCACCATGCCTTACCACGCCTTACCACACTGTGTATTCCACTATGATTCTTAAATCTCTCAAGCCAGCCTTTGCTGACCTTAAATTCATCAATATTATCACTATTTTGAGGCATTTTCTTAATGAGATCATCATGCAGCTGCCTTTCCTTTTCTCATATTATTGACTGAGACACATTATCTCCTAGTAATTGTTTTTCATTTATCCACACCAACAACAGTCTCTCCACCTCTTCAGTTATTTGCGATCTCCGTTTTGAAAACATACTTGCACCTTTCGCAACAACAGCTTCCTTGATTGCCTTTCTATTTGCCAAGATAGTAGTGATGGTTGAATGGGGTTTGTTATATAGCCTTTCCAACTAGGACATATGCACTCCACTTTCATATTTTTCAATGATCTCTTTCTTCATTTCCATTGTAATTCTCACCCTTTTTACCACAGGCTTGGCACTAGAAGCTTTCTTGGGACCCAAGGTGACTTATTTAGCGGTTACAAGCACTAAAAACACTGGAATAATGCAAAATATATCGCAGGTACACATGTAATCGACCGCAGTGGCTTGTAAACAGTGGCACACTGAGTCTTGGAGTGCCTGGGCCCACTCAGGCTGCGCTCCAGCCGCATGAACGTGTTCGGGACGAAAGCCGTTACATGAGTTTTTCGTTGTTGGTAGAGCCAATTTTTTGACACCAAAGAGCGCCGTTAGACGAATTTGGCGTTAGTTGATGCCGCCGTTGGTCGAGGGTCCACTGTACCACCTCTAGAACTTGACTGAGGACCCTCATCCTCAGAGAAGAGAATAAATATACTTCAAGGAAATTGTACAGTTTTAACTCCTTTGTACTACATGTACATCTACATATGTATATAATATGCATACTGTATACGTATTATATACACACACTTATTATATAATAATAAGCCCAAGAGGGTCATGCAGCACTTAGAGCCTGGGAGGTATTCAGGTTTGATTTGAAGGGGAGAGTTGCTCCATTTCCTTTGATCAAGAAAGATTTGTTAGCATCAAGGTACCCTATTAAAGGGACATGTAGGGAAAGAAGGAATGTAAAGTACATTAGAATATATCCACTATTGTAAAATATAAGACATTTTATCATGTCATATTATTCCAATATTTTATACTCTAGTTTTATAACTTAGACTGCATATATTACAGATGAAAGAGATCAACACAAGAATACCTATGACTACAGCAGAAGCAGTGAAAGTTGGCAGTTCTCGCCGTCATCACCGCTTGAACAAAAGCGACAAAGTGTCATACAAGAAATAATAGCCACTGAGGCTACCTATCTTAAGGAACTTCTTCTAGTTGAACAGGTAAGACATTTTAAGCATTTTTTTTTATAAGATAATAAATGTAGCACACAGTATGACTAATTTTTTTATATTTTTTTTTATTATTAACACATTGGCCACTTCCCACCAAGGCAGGGTGGCTCGAAAAAGAAAATCTTTCATCATCATTCACTCCATCACTGTCTTGCCAGAGGCGTGCTTACACTGCAGTTGTAAAACTGCAATGTTAGCACCCCTCCGTCAGAGTGCAGACACTGTACTTCCCATCTCCAGGACTGAAGTCCGGCCTGCTGATTTCTCTGAAGAATCCCTTCATAAATGTTACCCAGCTAACATTCCAACAGCACGTCAAGTCCTAAAAACTATTTGTCTCCACTCACACCTATCAAATATGCTCACGCATACTTGCTGGAAGTCCAAGCCCCTCGCACACAAAACCTCCTTTACCCTCTCACTCCAATTTTTTGTTGGCTGACCCCTACCCCGCCTTCCCTCCACTACAGATTTATACACCCTCTATTTTGTTTTTCCTCTCTCCATGTCTGAACCACCTCAACAATCCTTCCTCAGCCCTCTGGATAATAGTTTTGGCAATCCCAGATTTCCTCCTAATTTCCAAACTACGAACTCTCTGCATTATGTTCGCACCACACATTGCCCTCAGATATGACATCTTCCCTGTCTCCAGCCTTCTCCTTGTTGCAACATTCACCACCCATGCTTCACACCCATATATAAGCATTGATATAACTACTCTCATACATTCCCCTCTTTGCTTCCATGGACAAGTTCTTTGTCTCCACAGACTCCTAAGCACTCCTCACCCTTTTCCCCTCATCAATTCTATGATTCACCTCATCCTTCATAGATCCATCTGCTGACATGTCCACTCCAAATATATGAATACATTAAAACATTTAATGCCTACTTGAAAATTTATCGAAATTCATGTGTTAGGTACCAGAACCTGTTTTGTCATTAAAACTAATTGGTTGCTTATGCAGTGGAACCTCTACTTATGAGTTTAATCCATTCCGTGACCTTGCTCGCAGCTCGATTTGCTCGTTTGTTGAGTTAATTTTCGTCATTTAAATTAAATGAAATGGAATAAATCTATTCCAGTGGAATTCCAGGCACAACAAAATACTTAAGTACAGTGGACCCTCGAGTTTCGAACCTACCGACTATCGAACATTTCGAGTTTCGACTGCTTTTTTTGAACCAGTTTTGTTCCAAGTATCGAACTCTGTCTTTCGAACTGCCAGGTACTGGACGTGTCTGCCAGCCCGCTCAATCCGTGTCCCCTCATGAGCCAGTCTGGCTTTGTTGATGCTTGAGTGAACACTTACCTGCCACTCATTTAAACATTTCACAATTAATTCATTGTTTGGTTCTTGTTTATTAAGCACAACTGTGAAATAAGCTACCATGGTGGTGATGGTGGATGGTATTGGTGGTGGTGGATGGTGATGGTGGTGGTGGTGGATGGTGGTGGTGGTAGTAGATGGTGGTGGTGGTGGATATGGTGAGTATCTGGCTGGCTGGCTATCTGGCTATCTGGCTGGTTGGCTATCTGGCTGACTGGCTATCTGGCTGACTGGCTATCTGGCTATCTGGCCAGCTGGCTGGCTGGTTGGCTGGTTATCTGGCTGGCTGGCTGTCTGGCTGGTTGCCTATCTGGCTGGCTGGCTGGCTATCTGGCTGGCTGGCTGGCTATCTGGCTGGCTGGTTGGCTGGTTATCTGGCTTGCTGGATGGCTGGCTGGCTATCTAGCTGCCTATCTGACTGGTTATCTGTCTCGCAGGTACACATAAATACAATTATACATAGTGTAAATTACCTAGGATAACCCAAAAAATCCAGACTGGCAAGTAATACATATCAGGTCTCAGATGTGACACATTGACTACTGCATCGTGTGTAATACGTGTTGGTTCACTAGTGGCTTTCTCTGAGACAGACAGAAAGAGACAAACAGACAGACATATGTTTATGAGTAAAGTGAAAACAAATAAAGCGAAGGCAGTGTACCCTCATCATATATCACCACTCTCATTAGTGGAGTGATAAGATAAGGCTGCAGTCAGAATGATAACAAATTCCCACTACAGACAGCACACACCACCAATATTCAGAACTCTAAACCTACTCACAATACAAAACATCCATACTTATTACTGCACCTACTACATACATGGAAAACACAACTCTGACATAAACCCTCCCCTCAAACATCTCCTTACCAACCTCAACAGAACACATGACCATAACACAAGGCACAGATCACTCTTTGATGTTCCTCGTGTCCATCTCACACTATGCAAAAACTCAATGCACATAAAAGGCCCTAAAATCTGGAATTCATTACCTGTGAATATAAAAGAAACACTGTCTGTTTATAAATTCAAGTCTCTTCTCAAAAATCACTTACTCATCCACAACTAAATAAATACTGAATAATTGTATCTCATAAATTGTATCTCATATATGTATCTCATTATTGTATCTCATAAATGTCAACCTGTGACCCAATCAAACTTTGTTACTATTTAACTTCATTACCTAACAGAATACTCCATTCTACTGATTACACTGCATCACAGTAATGACCATATGACCTGTCTTTGTAATACTCATTTGTACTAAATTGTTATCTGTTTTACCAGCCAGCCAGCCTCCCTGCCAGCCTCCCTGCCAGCCTCCCTGCCAGCCTGCCAGGTAGCCAGACTGCCAGCCAGCCAGCCAGCCAGACTGCCAGGTAGCCAGACTGCCAGCCAGCCAGACTGCCAGCCAGCCAGCCAGCCAGCCAGCCAGCCAGACTGCCAGCCAGCCAGCCAGCCAGACTGCCAGCCAGCCAGCCAGCCAGCCCTGCCAGCCAGCCAGACTCCCTGCCAGCCAGCCAGACTGCCAGCCAGCCAGCCAGCCAGCCAGCCAGCCAGACTGCCAGCTGCCAGCCAGCCAGCCAGCCAGACTGCCAGACTGCCAGCCAGCCCAGCCAGCCAGACTGCCAGCCAGCCAGCCAGCCAGCCAGCCAGCCCTGCCAGCCAGCCAGCCAGCCTCCCAGCCAGCCAGCCAGCCAGCCAGCCAGACTGCCAGCCAGCCAGCCTCCCTGCCAGCCAGCCAGCCAGCCAGCTGCCAGCCAGCCAGCCTGCCCCAGCCAGACTGCCAGCCAGCCAGCCAGACTGCCAGCCAGCCAGCCTGCCTGCCAGCCAGCCTGCCAGCCAGCCAGCCAGCCAGCCAGCCAGCCAGCCAGCCAGCCAGCCAGCCAGCCTGCCAGCCAGCCAGCCTCCCTGCCAGCCAGCCAGCCAGCCTCCCTGCCAGCCAGCCAGCCAGCCTCCCTGCCAGCCAGCCAGCCAGCCTCCCTGCCAGCCAGCCAGCCAGCCTCCCTGCCGGCCAGCCAGCCTCCCTGCTAGCCAGCCAGTCAGCCTCCCTGCCAGCCAGCCTCCCTGCCAGCCAGCCAGCCAGCCAGCTAGCCAGCCTGCCAGACTGCCAGACTGCCAGCCAGCCAGCCAGCCAGCCAGCCAGCCAGCCAGCCAGCCAGACTGCCAGCCAGCCAGACTGCCAGCCAGCCAGCCAGACTGCCAGCCAGCCAGCCAGCCAGCCAGCCAGCCAGACTGCCAGCCAGCCAGCCAGCCAGCCAGCCAGCCAGCCAGCCAGCCAGCCAGCCAGCCTTGCCAGCCAGCCAGCCAGACCTGCCAGCCAGCCAGCCAGCCAGCCAGCCAGCCAGCCAGCCAGCCAGCCAGACTGCCAGCCAGCCAGCCAGCCAGCCAGCCAGCCAGCCAGCCAGACTGCCAGCCAGCCAGCCAGCCAGACTGCCAGCCAGCCAGCCAGCCAGCCAGCCAGCCAGCCAGCCAGCCAGCCAGACTGCCAGCCAGCCAGCCAGCCAGCCAGCCAGCCAGCCAGCCAGCCAGCCAGCCAGCCAGCCAGACAGCAAGCCAGCCAGCCAGCCTGCCAGCCTGCCAGCCAGCCAGCCAGCCAGCCTCCGAGCCAGCCAGCCAGCCAGCCAGCCAGCCAGCTGCCAGCCAGCCAGCCAGCCAGCCAGCCAGCCAGCCAGCCAGCCAGCCAGCCAGCCAGCCAGCCAGCCAGCCTGCCAGCCAGCCAGCCTGCCAGCCAGCCAGCCAGCCAGCCAGCCTGCCAGCCAGCCAGCCAGCCAGCCAGCCTCCCTGCCAGCCAGCCAGCCAGCCAGCCAGCCCGCCTGCCTGCCAGCCAGCCAGCCAGCCAGCCAGCCAGCCTCCCTGCCTGCCAGCCAGCCAGCCTCCCTGCCTGCCAGCCAGCCAGCCAGACAGACTGCCAGCCAGCTAGACTGCCAGCCAGACAGACTGCCAGCCAGACAGACTGCCAGCCAACCAGACTACCAGCCAGCCAGACTGCCAGCCAGACAGACTGCCAGCCAGACAGACTGCCAGCCAGCCAGCCAGCCAGACTGCCTCCTTGCCAGCCAGCCAGACTGCCAGCCAGCCAGCCAGCCAGCCAGCCAGCCTGCCAGCCAGCCAGCCAGACAGCCAGCCAGACAGCCAGCCAGCCAGACTGCCAGCCACCCAGCCAGCTAACCACCCAGCCAGCCAGCCAGCCAGACTACCAGCCAGCCAGCCAGCCAGCCAGCCAGCCAGCCAGCCAGCCAGCCAGCCAGACTACCAGCCAGACTACCAGCCAGACAGACTGCCAGCCAGCCAGCCAGCCAGCCAGACTACCAGCCAGCCAGCCAGCCAGCCAGACTGCCAGCCAGACTACCAGCCAGACAGACTGCCAGCCAGCCAGACTGCCAGCCAGCCAGCTAGCCAGCCAGACTGCCAGCCAGACTACCAGCCAGACAGACTGCCAGCCAGCCAGACTGCCAGCCAGCCAGCCAGCCAGCCAGACTGCCAGCCAGCCTGCGAGCCAGCCAGACAGCCAGCAAGCCAGACTGCCAGCCAGACAGCCAGGCAGACAGCCAGCCAGCCAACCAGCCAGCCAGCCAGCCAGCCATCCAGACTGCCAGCCAGACTGCCAGCCAGCCAGCCAGCCAGCCAGCCAGCCAGCCAGACTGCCAGCCAGACAGACTGCCAGCCAGCCAGACTGCCAGCCAGCCAGACTGCCAGCCAGCCAGCCAGCCAGCCAGCCAGCCAGCCAGCCAGCCAGCCAGCCAGCCAGCCAGCCAGCCAGACTGCCAGCCAGCCAGCCAGCCAGCCAGACTGCCAGCCAGCCAGCCAGCCAGCCAGCCAGCCAGACTGCCAGCCAGCCAGCCAGCCAGCCAGCCAGACTGCCAGCCAGCCAGCCAGCCAGACTGCCAGCCAGCCAGCCAGCCAGACTGCCAGCCAGCCAGCCAGCCAGCCAGCCAGACTGCCAGCCAGCCAGACTGCCAGCCAGCCAGACTGCCAGCCAGCCAGCCAGCCAGCCAGCCAGCCAGCCAGCCAGCCAGCCAGCCAGCCAGCCAGACTGCCAGCCAGCCAGCCAGCCAGACTGCCAGCCAGCCAGACTGCCAGCCAGCCAGACTGCCAGCCAGCCAGCCAGACTGCCAGCCAGCCAGCCAGCCAGCCAGCCAGCCAGACTGCCAGCCAGCCAGCCAGCCAGCCAGCCAGCCAGCCAGCCAGCCAGCCAGCCAGCCAGCCAGCCAGCCAGCCAGCCAGCCAGCCAGCCAGCCAGCCTGCCAGACTGCCAGACTGCCAGACTGCCAGCCAGCCAGCCAGCCAGCCAGCCAGCCAGACTGCCAGCCAGCCAGCCAGCCAGCCAGCCAGACTGCCAGCCAGCCAGACTGCCAGCCAGACTGCCAGCCAGCCAGACTGCCAGCCAGCCAGCCAGCCAGCCAGCCAGCCAGCCAGCCAGCCAGACTGCCAGCCAGCCAGCCAGACTGCCAGCCAGACTGCCAGCCAGCCAGACAGCCAGACTGCCAGCCACCCAACCAGCCACCCACCCAGCCAGCCAGCCAGCCAGACTGCCAGCCAGACTGCCAGCCAGCCAGCCAGCCAGCCAGCCAGACTGCCAGCAAGACTGCCAGCCACCCAGCCAGCCAGACTTGTTACCTAAAGTCTTTATGGAAGGGGATTCCCCTTCCAAACAATAAGTGTTCCCTCATTCCTCCTCCCTATCTTCCAGATGCCATCAACAATCTTCAATAAAGGTAAGTAAAAATTTTATTTTATGTTTATTTAAATGTTTTTTTATCTATTACTAATTGTACTATGTATGTTTGTTGTGTGTATCTAAAACTATAATGTAATCTCTATTGAATGCACTTTTTTTTTTTTGTGAATATTTTTTGATTTCTGGAACGGATTAATTGTATTTCCATTATTTCTTATGGGAAATATTGGTTCGACTTTTGAACATTTCGACTTTAGAACTAGCTCCTGAAATGGATTAAGTTTGAAACTCGAGGGTCCACTGTATTTACAAATACAAATACAGTGGAACCTCTACTTACGAGTGCATCCATGTTTGAGTTTTTCCAGATACAGTGGACCCCCGGTTAACGATATTTTTTCACTCCAGAAGTATGTTCAGGTGCCAGTACTGACCGAATTTGTTCCCATAAGAAATATTGTGAAGTGGATTAGTCCATTTCAGACCCCCAAACATACATGTACAAACGCACTTACATAAATACACTTACATAATTGGTCGCATTCGGAGGTAATCGTTATGCGGGGGTCCACTGTACAAGCAGTCGCCCGGTCAATTTTTTGCTTCCAGACGTGAGTGAAATTTCTCAATGCCAGCTGGCCTCGAGGGAGGTTCCTTAACCCTTTGACTGTTTATGTCGTATATATGCGTCTTACGCCCCACTGTTTCTGACGTATTTATACGTGTAAATTCTAGCGGCTTCAAATCAAGCGGGAGAAAGCTGGTAGACCTACATGAGAGAGAATGGGTCTGAGTGGTGGGTGTGCACCCTGTGAAAAAAATCTGGGACTCAGTGGTGCATTGTGAGAATGCCATCTTGGTAGTCCATTTTCACCATGCCTCTCAGTAAGAAGTACCTCACTCCTCAGCAGATTGGAGGCCTTTTATTCCCAAGTGATAGCTCTAGCAGCAATGGAAGTGTCAGTGAAAGTGAATTCCATGGTTTTCAAGCGGTTGTGACCGAAAAAAGTGCCCAGGATAACATAATTAGTGATGAAAACCCAGATTACCCATGACCTCCCACCTCTGATGCTGGGCCGGTTCGTTCATGTGCACGTTCACGTTCACCTGTACCAGGACGAAAGAGGAAACTATTTGCCCATGTACAAGGCTCGGATGTGAGCAGTGAAAGTGATAGTGATAGTGATTTCAAAGTTATTGAAAGCAGTTCTAGTTGTGACAGTGAGGGTGAATATTCCCCAGTAAAGCGGCAGTATATACGACATAGCATGCGGTCTGGTAGTGTTTCATATGCTGTTCCAAGGGGTAGGAGTAAATCTCGGAGCACATCCCATGGCCCTACACCATGACCTGATAGTGAAGATGACGATATTGTTACGATGGGTATGAATGATGTGAGTGAGGCAGCAGGTGGTGATAGTGATGGTGGCATGAGTCATGTGGCACCGACAGCGGGCCACGCTACTACCCATGTTGCTGACTCTACACAACAACAACCAGCCTCACCCAACCCCACACTCCCACAACAACCACAACCACAACCTGCACAACCACGTTTCAAAATCCAGAACCCAGCAGCAGACCGCATCTGGGATTGGCAGGAAGGTGACGAGTTTGTTCCTAGTCCCCATGACTTTGATGAAACACAAAGTGGAATACGGCCATCGTGTAAACTTGGGAACAATGCTACTGAACTGGAATGCTTTCAGTTATTTTTCGATGAACTGCTCATGGACATTATTGTCAGGGAAACCAACACATACTATGAGTACGCCATGGCAAGTACAATTCTCTCACCAAGATCACGGCTACACCAGCGAAAAGACACAGCTGTGGGAGAGCTGTACCTGGCTTTTGCCACAATAATACTTATGCTACATATGTGTAAGCACACAGTCAACAACTGGTCAACAGAACGCCTGATTTCAACCCCAGGTTTTAGTGACATTGTAGGTGTGAATCGTTTTTTGATACTGTTACATATGTTACACTTTTCAGACAAAACAAGGCCTGACAGAAGCGACAGGTTATATAAGATCAGAAATTTGTTTATGTACCTGAAGCAGAAGTGTTACATGTACTTTTATCCCTTCAGGAAGCTTGTTATTGACAAGTCTTTGCTTTTTATTCAAAGGAAGACTCTCATTCAAGTAATACATACCAAGCAAGAGGAAATGCTTTGGTATAAAGTTATTTGTACTGTGTGATTGCAAAAGTGGCCTCATTTTGGATATTGTGTACACTGGCAGTAATACATTGAGAGATACCAGGAAGTTATTGGATGTCTCTGGTGATGCGGTTTGAACAATGATGGAAACATATCTTGGTAAGGGGCATATATTATTTACTGATAACTGGTACACAAGCCCCATACTCAGTGATTTCTTGTGAGTGAACCTGACAGATGTGTGTGGCACAGTGCGTGGTAATCATAAACATATGCCAAGGTTCAACTCTGGCACTCGCAGAGGTGAGGTGCAAGCCTTTGCTGCCAATGACATCATGTCACATTGTTGACATCAGTTCACCGAAATGAAATGGCACACACTGGCAGGCACAATAGAGAGACCAATGAACGCATTCTAGAACCTGCAGCTGTCATGGACTACAACCTCAATATGCACTTGGTGGACAAATGTGACATGCAGATTGGGTTTGCTGATTGTGTACACAATCATGGTAAATGCTTATAACATATACAAAGTTGAGGACCAACAACAAACCAAAATCTGGTGAATTTTTTTTTGTTTGTCAGTCATCAGACAAATAATCGTCAAGTACCAAGGAGCAACACCTGCAATAGACCAGCACCCATGAAATTACCAACACCCGCCATCTCGTTTGAGGCCTGGTGATCACTACCCCATACAACTGCCTCCTACTGCTTTCAAAAAAAGTGCTCAGAAGAGGTGTTTTGTATGTGGACATACCACAAAACACCCACAAACACGCAGAGACACTCGTTTTATGTGAGGAGTGTCAAGTGCCACTCTGCATATACCCATGTTTCAAAGAGTTCCACAAGCTGCAGCAGTTCTAGGATAGTATTCAGTGATTGTACATATATATATGTATATAATATGGAACAATAGTAATAAACAATGTTTTGTATTGTTTGTTTGTGTAAAAAAGTTTTACACACAAACTAGTACTGGTAATGTTTGTTCAGTTATTGTGTTGTAAACAATGAGTGTATATTTGAACAGTGCACCTTACTTTCGTCTCACAAGCTGTTACAAAAAACACGATTCTAAAAGCTTAGAGATCTCCAGTGAATACTAGAAAGGACTGCCCTTCTAGCATCCAGCCTGTTACTGGGTTTTTGTAACAATTAGTCAGTATCCTTGTCCAATTATCCATTAGAATTCGGTATGATTCAATAGTGCTTCAGGATTACAACTGGTAGGCTACTAACTAGAGAAAATAAAATTTAATAAATTTATTAAGTATCGTCTAGAGGTATATCATCAAATTAAATTAAATTAATCAATTCAAACAAATTAATAATAATCACTTCTCTCGTGTACAGTAGTATTGTGCTGAAAGCACATATCACATTTATAAGTCTTAAGTACTGTCTGGTACATTAACATCTAATAAGATATTACAAATATGTACAAGTTTGTGTGTATGTGTGTAAGTGCTCTAAGTAGTTCGCTATGTCTCACGACTCGACTAGACTTAACCCCTTCAGGGTCCAAGGCCAAAATCTGAAGTGGTGCTCCAGTGTCCAAGAAATTTTGAAAAAAAAAAATTTATTTTTTCTTACAGAATTAAAGAGTATATTTTTGTGAAGGTAATAAGACAAAAAAAAAAGTTTTTTCTGATCAGTACTTACCAAGATACAGCGGCGGGAAGTTGACCCAAAATGACTGGGTGGCAGCAACATCGGTGACTTCCGCAAAATCCCATTTTTTTATTTTGTTTTTTATACTTTTTTCTTTTCTAATTTTTTTCTTTTTCTAATAACATTTGTGGCCTGTGAGACTAGTGTATTGTATAAGTGTACACTCATTGTATTCTACACAATAACTGCACTAATTTGTTTATCATTATATTGCTTACAAAACTTGTTTACAAGTTTATTGTAAACAAAATGATGAAAATATTAGTGTGGTTATTGTTGAATACAACGGTACCATATAGTACCATATGGTACAACGGTGCCATAGGGAGCAATGGTACCATATGGTACAATGGCACCATATGATACAATGGTACAATATGGTACAATGGCACATGATACAATGGTACCATATCAATTCAATTCAAAGTTTATTCTCTATAAAGATTACAATGTTGAATTTACAGAATTTGATTGTTGTGTGGTTTACATGTAGTTAAATAATGATTACAGAGTGTACCACTAGAACGCCTAGCATGGCTAGGCATTTCGGGCAGACTTAGTTTAATTCTTTATTTTAAAATATTACAAATTATGAGGTAAGTTGGTATTATGGCTAAGTGACTAAATACTAGTTTGTGAGTTTAGCAATGTGAATGCTTTTGTTTTGGCACAGTACATAGTTTCAGTATTGGAGTATCATAGGATTCATTATTTTAAGATTGAGATAAATATTTCTGTTTATGGTCAAATGGGTGAGTGAGTGTAAGTGTGAACCACCAGGTGGTATTCGTGTAGTTAGTTGATGGGGTTTATCAGGGAGATAAGATGTTTTCTAATGGTAGTTTTAAAGGTGATGAATGTGTCTGCAGTTCTAGAGTTCTCAGGTAGGGTGTTCCAGATTTTAGGGCCTTTGACATACATTGAATTTTTGTAAAGGTTTAGTCGGACATGGGGAATGTCGTAGAGATGTTTGTGTCTGGTGTTATGCCTGTGGGTTCTGTCACAACTATCAAGAAAGCATTTTAGGTCAAGGTTGATATTGGAGTTTAAGGTCCTGTAGATGTAGATTGCACAGTAGTAAGTGTGGATGTACTGAACAGGGAGTAAGTGTAGACCTATGAAGATTGGGGGGGGGTGTTGCCAGGGATGGGATTTAGTGATTATTCTTACTGCAGCTTTTTGTTGGATTATTATTAGCTTTAGGTGTGTTGCTGCAGTTGATCCCCAAGCACAAATAGCATAGGTGAGGTATGGATAAATAAGTGAGTGGTATAGTGTGAGAAGGGCATTTTGCGGCACGTAGTATCGTATCTTGGAGAGGATCCCAACTGTTTTGGATACTTTTTTGGTTATGTGTTGGATATGTGTGCTGAAATTCAGGTTGTTGTCAAGGTATAGGCCTAGGAATTTGCCCTCATTATGTCTGGTAATTAGAGTGTTGTCAATCTTAATGTTAATTTGTGCATCTCCTGCTCTGCTACCAAACATAATATAGTAGGTTTTGTCAGTGTTAAGCATAAGTTTATTGGCTGTCATCCAAGTCGATATTTTGATCAGCTCCTCGTTAACAATGGTGTTGAGGGTGGGAAGATTAGGGTGAGAGATGACATAAGTCGTGTCGTCAGCAAAGAGAATGGGTTTCAGGTGTTGGGATACGTTTGGAAGATCATTGATGTATATGAGGAAGAGCAGGGGACCAAGGACACTTCCCTGCGGAACTCCAGTATCAAGTGGCCGTGTTGTTGATGCTGTGTCTTTAATGGTAACATACTGATACCTATTAGTAAGGTAAGATTTGAAATAAGCAAGCGCATGGCCTCTTATACCGTAATGGTCAAGTTTGTGGAGTAGGATGTCGTGGTCTACTGTGTCAAAAGCTTTTCTTAGGTCAATAAAAATTCCTAGTGGATATTCCTTATTTTCCAATGCTGTGTAAAGCAGATCTAGCATTTTTATGATTGCATCATTAATGCTTTTATTTTTCCTAAATCCAAATTGGCAGGGGTTGAGTATGTTTTGTGCTGTTATAAATGAATATAGTCTCCTGTGCACGAGTTTCTCAAAGATTTTGGATAGCAATGGTAAGTTTGATATTGGCCTATAGTTGTTTAAGTCTGTAGGGTCACCAACTTTATGTATTGGTGTAACCTTGCCATCTTGAGTAGTTTCGGAAAGGTGCTAGTTTCTAGTGACTTGTTAAAAAGTAATGAAATAGCATGCGAAAGGATATGGGCCGCTCGCTTGTACAGTAATGGTGGGACATTAGACAGATTCCCCGAGTTGTTTTTAAGCGACTTTATAATCTCGGTGACTTCCGAGGGCTCAGTTGGTGCAAGATAGAAGGAATTTGGGAAATTCCCATCTAGGTAGTCCCCGGCATGGGCATTAGTATGTGGGATTTTATTGGCGAGATTAGATCCTATGGTTGAGAAGAAGTCGTTTATCTTGTTAGCTGTGTCAGTGGGATGTAGTGGTGTTTCATTAGGTTTAGTTAGGACAATATTCTTGGTTTTTTTCAGTTTGTGGGTCCCTAGAATCTGAGAGAGTGTTTTCTAGGTCTTTTTTATATCTCCTCTAGTGTCTGTGAATCTACTGGAGTAGTATAGTTGTTTGGCTTTCTTTATTACTTTGGTGAGAACTGATGAATAGTGTTTAAGAATATCTTTGTGTATTAAGCCCTGTCTATATTGCTTTTCATATTGGTGTTTCTTGTCAATGGATTTCAGAATGGTGCTGGTTAGCCATGGGCAACCAAGTCGTTTGTTTGTGATCTGTTTCGTTTTTATAGGACAATGTTTGTTGTATAGTCTAAGTAATTTGTTAAGAAAAATGTCTGTCCAGTCATCAATACCATTGGCCTTGGAGAATTCTGTAGGCCAGTCAACAATCTCTAGGTCAGTTGTGAACTTCCTTATTGAGGCCTCGTCATGGAGTCTAAATGAGACTTTGTTGTATTCAAGTGGTGGTTTATTAATGTTTGTCAGGAGGAAGGTAGGGTAGTGGTCTGTAGTGCTATCTGTGATTATCCCTGATTTAAGGGGGGCTAGTATATTGGTCCATATGTGGTCTATTATGGTTGCACTTGTCTCAGTGATCCTGGTTGGTTTAGTTATTGTTGGTATGAGAAGTGTGTTGTTCATATTGTTGATGAAATCAGTTACAGGCTGATCATCTAGTAAGCCAAGGTTGATGTTGAAGTCTCCAGCTAAGAGAAGGTGGTGCTTATTCATTTGTCTGTTTGTTATTAGTGACTTTAATTTCTCACTGAAATTTGGGATGTTTGTGTGAGGTATCCGGTAAATGGCACCGATTATTATAGGTGTCTTAAGGTTTTTTACAGTAAAATTAGCAAAAATGGAGAAGAGAGGAATGCACTGGAGAAGAGACGAATGCAGAGGAGAGAGAGAGATTTTGGGAGATGTTAAGTGAATGTATAGGAGCCTTTGAACCAAGTGAGAGAGTAATTGTGGTAGGGGACCTGAATGCTAAAGTAGGAGAAACTTTTAGAGAGGGTGTGGTAGGTAAGTTTGGGGTGCCAGGTGTAAATGATAATGGGAGCCCTTTGATTGAACTTTGTATAGAAAGGGGTTTAGTTATAGGTAATACATATTTTAAGAAAAAGGGGATAAATAAGTATACAAGATATGATGTAGGACGAAATGACAGTAGTTTGTTGGATTATGTATTGGTAGATAAAAGACTGTTGAGTAGACTTCAGGATGTACATGTTTATAGAGGGGCCACAGATATATCAGATCACTTTCTAGTTGTAGCTACACTGAGAGTAAAAGGTAGATGGGATACAAGGAAAATAGAAGTATCAGGGAAGAGAGAGGTGAAGGTTTATAAACTAAAAGAGGAGGCAGTTAGGGTAAGATATAAACAGCTATTGGAGGATAGATGGGCTAATGAGAGCATAGGCAATGGGGTCGACGAGGTATGGGGCAGGTTTAAAAATGTAGTGTTAGTGTTCAGCAGAAGTTGTGGTTACAGGAAAGTGGGTGCGGGAGGGAAGAGCAGCGATTGGTGGAATGATGATGTAAAGAGAATAGTAAGGGAGAAAAAGTTAGCATATGAGAAGTTTTTACAAAGTAGAAGTGATGCAAGGAGGGAAGAGTATATGGAGAAAAAGAGAGAGGTTAAGAGAGTGGTGAAGCAATGTAAAAAGAGAGCAAATGAGAGAGTGGGTGAGATATTATCAACAAATTTTGTTGAAAATAAGAAAAAGTTTTGGAGTGAGATTAACAAGTTAAGAAAGCCTAGAGAACAAATGGATTTGTCAGTTAAAAATAGGAGAGGAGAGTTATTAAATGGAGAGTTAGAGGTATTGGGAAGATGGAGGGAATATTTTGAGGAATTGTTAAATGTTGATGAAGATAGGGAAGCTGTGATTTCGTGTATAGGACAAGGAGGAATAACATCTTGTATGAGTGAGGAAGAGCCAGTTGTGAGTGTGGGGGAAGTTCGTGAGGCAGTAGGTAAAATGAAAGGGGGTAAGGCAGCCGGGATTGATGGGATAAAGATAGAAATGTTAAAAGCAGGTGGGGATATAGTTTTGGAGTGGCTGGTGCAATTATTTAATAAATGTATGGAAGAGGGTAAGGTACCTAGGGATTGGCAGAGAGCATGCATAGTTCCTTTGTATAAAGGCAAAGGGGATAAAAGAGAGTGCAAAAATTATAGGGGGATAAGTCTGCTGAGTATACCTGGTAAAGTGTATGGTAGAGTTATTATTGAAAGAATTAAGAGTAAGACGGAGAATAGGATAGCAGATGAACAAGGAGGCTTTAGGAAAGGTAGGGGGGTGTGTGGACCTTGTGTTTACAGTGAAACATATAAGTGAACAGTATTTAGATAAGGCTAAAGAGGTCTTTGTGGCATTTATGGATTTGGAAAAGGCGTATGACAGGGTGGATAGGGGGGCAATGTGGCAGATGTTGCAAGTGTATGGTGTAGGAGGTAGGTTACTGAAAGCAGGGAAGAGTTTTTACGAGGATAGTGAGGCTCAAGTTAGAGTGTGTAGGAAAGAGGGAAATTTTTTCCCAGTAAAAGTAGGCCTTAGACAAGGATGTGTGATGTCACCGTGGTTGTTTAATATATTTATAGATGGGGTTGTAAGAGAAGTAAATGCGAGGGTCTTGGCAAGAGGCGTGGAGTTAAAAGATAAAGAATCACACACAAAGTGGGAGTTGTCACAGCTGCTCTTTGCTGATGACACTGTGCTCTTGGGAGATTCTGAAGAGAAGTTGCAGAGATTGGTGGATGAATTTGGTAGGGTGTGCAAAAGAAGAAAATTAAAGGTGAATACAGGAAAGAGTAAGGTTATGAGGATAACAAAAAGATTAGGTGATGAAAGATTGAATATCAGATTGGAGGGAGAGAGTATGGAGGAGGTGAATGTATTCAGATATTTGGGAGTGGACGTGTCAGCGGATGGGTCTATGAAAGATGAGGTGAATCATAGAATTGATGAGGGGAAAAGAGTGAGTGGTGCACTTAGGAGTCTGTGGAGACAAAGAACTTTGTCCGTGGAGGCAAAGAGGGGAATGTATGAGAGTATAGTTTTACCAACGCTCTTATATGGGTGTGAGGCATGGGTGATGAATGTTGCAGCGAGGAGAAGGCTGGAGGCAGTGGAGATGTCATGTCTAAGGGCAATGTGTGGTGTGAATATAATGCAGAGAATTCGTAGTTTGGAAGTTAGGAGGAGGTGCGGGATTACCAAAACTGTTGTCCAGAGGGCTGAGGAAGGGTTGTTGAGGTGGTTCAGACATGTAGAGAGAATGGAGCGAAGCAGAATGACTTCAAGAGTATATCAGTCTGTAGTGGAAGGAAGGCAGGGTAGGGGTCGGCCTAGGAAAGGTTGGAGAGGGGGGGTAAAGGAGGTTTTGTGTGCGAGGGGCTTGGACTTCCAGCAGGCATGCGTGAGCGTGTTTGATAGGAGTGAATGGAGACAAATGGTTTTTAATACTTGACGTGCTGTTGGAGTGTGAGCGAAGTAACATTTATGAAGGGGTTCAGGGAAACCGGCAGGCCGGACTTGAGTCCTGGAGATGGGAAGTACAGTGCCTGCACTCTGAAGGAGGGGTGTTAATGTTGCAGTTTAAAAACTGTAGTGTAAAGCACCCTTCTGGCAAGACAGTGATTCAGTGAATGATGGTGAAAGTTTTTCTTTTTCGGGCCACCCTGCCTTGGTGGGAATCGGCCAGTGTGATAATAAATAAAAAAAATAGTATTCCCCATATTCATCACTAAAGCAAGTGGTGCTAATACAAGATAATTGATTAGAGTAATAGATTGCAATACCACCCCCAACTTGGTTTGGTCTGCAGTTGTGAATTGCTGTGTATCCTGGTAGAGGGTAGATATCTATTATGTCCTGCTTAAGCCAGGTCTCAGTAAGAATAATGCAGGAGAAGGGTGTCTTTAGTGATTCAAGGAGTGCCAGGAGGTCATCATAGTGTTTGCTTAAGGACCTGATGTTGTAGTTAAGTACTGATAGGCTTTTAGCATTGTTTAGGCTAGTGCTGGCTTGTGATGCTGTGTAATAAAGGCAGTTACTTTCCAATAGGTTTTGATTGGGTGTCAGATTATGGAGGTTTAGATCAGGGTCAACGTGATCAATCATCTTCTAGGTTTAAATTATGGTTATTTATATCCTGAGTTATGTGTTGAGTTCTAGTTCTGATATCTGTAGTGGTGGGAAGCTTGGATAAGTATATAGCTAGAGTATTTTGGTCATATAGAGTATAGTCACTACTACACATAATGAAGTTGATGTTGTCTATGTGTTGTGCTGGAATGAACTAAAGTACAACTAGGTATAAACTAGTAATATAAAAATACAAATTTAAAATAGAACAAGACTCTCACTTGTAATTGCACTAAGGTCTAATAAAATGACTTTTGTGGAGTCTATGTTTTGAGTTAGAATGAGCTATAGTACAACTAGATTTAATCTAATAATATAAAAATACAAATTAAAAATAGCACCAGTCTCTCACTAGTAATTGCAATATGGTCTAATATAATGAATTTGGTATTGACTATAGTGCAACTGAGTTTAATCTAATAATATAAAAAAGGCACAAGACTCTCAATTGTAATTGCACTAAGGTGTTATATAAGTTGTTTACAAGAATTAGAGTATAACTAGATTTAAATTGACAAGATAAAATATACAAGTTAAGGTAGCAAAAGAATAAAAAAAAGTAGAAAAAAAGATATATGAGGTAGTTGGTACTAGTTAGCAAAAGATAGTTAAGGGCCTTGAACAGTAATATAAATGAAATATACACTAATTGCACACACAATATAGTCACTAAGATATGAAAACAATCTTAGAGTAGGAATTATAATATAAACTTATAATATAAAAATACAAATTGAAATGGTACTTGCAATTGCACTAGAGTCTGGTATAGGTTGTTGACAAGATCAAGAGTATAACTAGATTTAAATTGACAAAATAAAATTTACAATTAAAGTACCAAAAGAATAATAGTAAAAAATAACAAAGGTAATGTATTGGTTATAATATGATAGTAAGATGGTAGACAGGTACACAGGTACACAGGTACAGAGGCACACAAGTGCACAGGTACACAGGTACAAAGGATAATATAAAGGTTGGAGTTGAATATACAAACTTGAAAATTTGGCAACAAAATGTTATGGGAAGTATAAAATAATGTTTAATGTACAAAAGTAAAATTGACTGGTAGTAAATATGGTGTTTAATAAAATTTTAGTAAGTAATAATGATTACAAAAAAAGTGAAAAAGTAATGTTTATTTCATTCAGTATTGCACTGGTAGTTATACTAGAGGTTATATGGCAGTACAAGGTAATTAAGATTACTCTAAGATAGTAAATGTGGTATTAAAACAGGTAAAGGTAATTAGACAAGTAATGGTTATTAAATGTCAAAAATGTTAAGAGTAAATTGAAATTATAGTAAAAATGATAATTATTAATTTTAGTAAGTAATATCAATTGATAGTATTTAAAAAAAATATGAGGTAGTAATATGGACAGAGAAAGTATCAATTCAGCTAATGTTTAAGCAAACAATAGTAAATAAGAAAATTACATAAGGTGACTTATGCTTACTAGTAAAATCTCAAAACGAGGTAGTTGATTATTTAATTACTAAGAGATTGTACAATGAAATTTGAACAATAATGGAGCAAAACATACACTATGCTACGTAGGCTTTTAAGTTGGACATTGTTTAGTTATTCTCTGTAAGATTAGTATCCCTGAGAAATCGTGATAGATCATTCTCGTTCGGGATTGTGTACAGTTGACCTACATTTGTTTTCCTAACAAGAATTTTCCCATCCTGTGTGAAGCATTGGTGTATTGTGTCGTTATTCTCCCGCTTAAGTTTTCTGACTCTATACAGGAGGTCCTGACGTTTTTTGGTAAGACATTCGTTTATGTATACCTCTTTCTTTACTTTAATAGATGCAATAATTAAATCTTTTTTCCTGTCATGTGAGTGGAATCTAAGCATAACACTTTTTCTACCATGGGATCCTAGTAACCTTGTTTCTTTTATTTCAGACTCTGGTACAATAACACTTGCTTGGTCCTTTATGATCTGCAGAGTAATTTCTTTACTGTTTGTTTGGTTCATATCACTGGGAAAAAGTGGACTGTTAACTATTACTGCGTCCGATAGTTTATCTTGTTCAGTTTTATCTTCTTGGAGAGCAAAGTAGTCACTGAACTGGTTATCTAAGTTGTTCTTCCATTCTTTTACTGCTTCTTCAGCCTTTGTATTAAGAGATATTATTTGTTGGGTATGGCTATCTATGACAGTTAGTCATTCCTGGTGTTGATAACTTTTGTTCAAGACTGAGGATTTTGTTCTCGAGTTGTCATCCTGGTGTCTTGTTTTGTTAGCGTCTCTCGAAGATTCATATTTTCAATAACTAAGTTGGAGATGCATGTCTTTAGGGTATCTGAATCGTTGGCCATACCTGAGAGACTACTTGGTAGGTTGAATCCGGGGAAGAGAGGGGAGGATGGGCTGGTGGCAGCCATGTTTGTTGTTATTGTTGTGGTGTGGCCTTGAGCGGTGGTGAGTGGGGTGGTTGCTGGGCCGGCGTCCTCCTGGCTACACTTGTTGAATAGTTGATTTTTCTGTGTTTTCTTGCTGGCCTTGGTGCTGTTTCCTCTTAGATTGCGCCTCATATTACTACAGGAATTGTTGTAGTTAAGAAGAAGTTGTAGTTATACAAAGCTTAGGGTTACGTTGTTCGGCTGGCAGCGGGGTGTTGCTTTCGGTTTGTGGGCAGTCTTCCTTTGATCTCTATTATTTTCGATTTTTAGGTTTCACTGTTGGTAATCTTTGGTCATTCTGGGTGCTACGTTGGGTAGTGCAGTTTTGCTTGTAACTAGGTCATCATAGGAGCATTGGTAGCTCTGATAGTTGGAGAAAAGTACTGAGCTTGGAAGTCGCTGCTGCCGCTGCCGCTGCCGCTGTTGGCACATATGTACCATATGGTACAATGGTGCCATAGGGTGCAATGGTACCATAGCATGCAATGGTACCATATGGTACAATGACATCATATGATACAATGGCACCATATGGTACAATATGGCACAATGGCACATGATACAATGGTACCATACACTAAACCTACTCACCATACAAAACATCCATACTTATTACTGCACCTATTACATACATAGAACACTTAACTCTGATATTAACCCTCCCCTCAAACATCTCCTTGCCAACCTCAACAGAACACATGACCATAACACAAGGCACAGATCACTCTTTGATGTTCCTCGTGTCCATCTCACACTATGCAAAAACTCAATGCACATAAAAGGCCCTAAAATCTGGAATTCATTACCTGTAAATATAAAAGAAACACTACCTGTTTATAAATTCAAGTCTCTTCTCAAAGATCACTTACTCACCCAAAACCAAATAAATACTGAATAACTGAACCTTATAAATTGTATATCTTAAATGTTTCTCACAATTATATCACATAAATGTTAAACCTAAAACTGAATCTAACTTTATTATTTTTTAAATACACTACCTAACAGAATCCTTCATATGACTGAATGCAACCATATGACCTGTCTTTGTAATACTCACTTGTGCTTTATAGTAATCTGTTTACATTAATGTTTTATCACTGATTTCATCATTGCTTAGTTAATCTCAAGTTAATTTTAAGCCAGCCCGTAATGCTATGCATAGTATAAGTGGCTTTGGCATGCTGCTCTTATCTGTATTTTTTTGTACCTCTGTATGTGTGCTCAAATTGGTAATAAATAAATAAATAAATAAATGGTACCATATGGTAGAATGGCACCATTTGGTACAATGGTACCATATGATACAATGGTACCATATGGTGCAATGGTACCTTATGGTACCATATGTTGTAATGGTACCATATGGTACCATATGATGCAATGATACCATATGGTACATTGTACCATGATACCATATGGTTCATTGTACCGTATGGTACTGCTGTATTCAACACAAACACACTAATATTTTCATTATTGTTTTGTTTACAATAGTTGTTTACAATAAAAATATGCAAAAATGTTGTATATTAGTAATGTTCTATTATATATTTAAAAGTGTACAGGAACTTTACATGTTCCTTGAGGTGGATGACAAAGCACTTTGTCTCGGAAACTGCGGAGTCTTGCGTCGCCACTCACTCAGTCTTGGCTGGTGTCTCATGCCACCAACACCTATTGACCATATGGTACACGGTATCATATGTTACAGGGTACCATATGGTACATCGTACTATGTGGTAAAGGGTACCATGCAGTACAGGATAATATATGGTGCAGGGTACAATATAGTACAGGGTACCATACAGTACAGGACACCTTATGGTACAGATACAGGGATAACTAGAAATAAGTCACCCTGACATTTTTGGGTTATCCTAGGATTTTATACCTATGCTGCTATGTATGATAATCTATGCAATTGTATTTCTGTACACCTGAATAAACTTACTCAAGTGCATGTGGCATCATAAGTAAGTTTATTTAGTTATACACAAATAAAGTTACATAGAATATCATACTTAGCAGCATATGTTTGGAGAACCTAGGATAACCCAAAAAAGTCAGACAGATTTATTTTCATTAGGGTCCCTGTACCCTGTACCATATGGTACAATGTACTATATGGTACATTGTACCATATGGTACATTGTACCATATGGTACCATTGTACCATATGGTACCATTGTACTATATGATACCATTGTATGACATGGCACCATTGTAACATATGGTACCATTGTACCATATGGCACAATGGTACCATATGGTTCAAAACCATAGAATTCGTCTTCAGCTCCACTTCCATCAGTCTTTGAACTGTAAGTTGTGAAGTGGAGAGTCAGAATTCGCCCGGAGAGGGGTGTTAATGTTGCAGTTTAAAACCTGTAGTGTAAAACACCCTTCTGGCAAGACAGTGATGGAGTGAATGATGGTGAAAGTTTTTCTTTTTCGGGCCACCCTGCCTTGGTGGGAATCAGCCAGTGTGTTCATAATAAAAAAAATAATGTGTGGTGGTGTCAGCAGTCGATGAGAGTTTGTCTGGAGACAGGACAAAATACTCTTTGAATATTTTGCTATCATCAACCATACGGCTTATTTATCTGTCACAGTTCATCTAATATGACATAATAAATAATATAAATAACAGAAACCTCATATATACTCTAGAATGAATAAAATACATATGTCATTATGTAACAGGTGAATGCGGCCACAGCCGTTTCCTCTTTTTTGTGGTAAACACTGCCATCTAGTGACGGCCTTTTAAAGCTGTCTATTGTTATAATTATTATTATGTAGTATATTGTTATTATATATGTATTATTATTATATGTATTATTATATTATACGCATTATTATTATTATTATTATTATTATTATTTTTATATAAATAATTTGTAATTTTTATTCACACAAAAAATAGAAATTTATTGTTATGCAGACTACTGCCTTGTTGCAATAATTGTATAAATAATTTCAACCCATTCACGACTGCATACTTGAATGGAAATAACCAAGGAATCGAACATTTCTCCTACAATGAGTTAAATTTCAAGGTACTTTTCTTCATGAAAGCAATCAAAATCATATCTATTTCTGTATTATATCTTCCGTTCTATCAAATGAGACCAAAAAAACGAGAATACAATGATAAAAACTATACGAAAATACCACTAAGGGGTGGCTAATTGCCGAGAAGTGAACTCCATTATTTATGCTCTGATTTCTTTCATTTGTGGTGTATGTTAAGAAGCATCTTTCCATCATACATTGCCCAAGTTTCAATAAGATAGTCTATATAGCAGGCTATCTTTATCATACATAGGCGGCAGCGGCAAGCGGCAACTGGAACTTTGTCCTCTATTTTTACTTCTACCTGAGGTTCCCAGCAGACCTGTGATGGCCTGATTAAGACCCACATAACACTAACATGTGTGGATACCCAGAATGATGTAAATCAACTGCAGAAATCACCCCAAAGTACACAAATTACCAACTAATAGGACTTGTATTACCACCTCCTGCCCCGCTGCCACTGAAGTATTACCCCTCAGCATTCACCCATCTCCCATCGCCTACTATTCATCCAAAGCCGCAGTCAATGGACAAGGGTCAGAGCAATAAAAGAAGATCCAGTAACCAGCTAAGGACCCCTAACATCAAAGGTGAGACCAGTAATATCACGAGGAAAAATTCTCGTTCTGCCAGCCAGGACACGGCTCTCGTCACCCACCTGCATCGCCACAACACACGACAGACAACAACAAACATGGCCACCACCACGCTCCAATATAACTCCTTCCTTGGATTTGATGTTAAGAAGATTACCGACCCAGAAACAGCTAAACTCGTTACGATTCAGAACCAAACAATCACCAAACTAACTCAGGAAATGCAGGAACTAAAAGCTTCCGATGCACAGTACCTCAGCAAGATCACTGCTCTAGAACATAAACTAGACACTCTGGAACAACAAAGCAACACCCACACCCAGTCTGTAGACACCATCTACACTCTAAAAGACCAAGTCACCCTACTTACTACCAACATTATAGAGGAAAGATCAAGAGTGGACCAACAACTTGCCAATGTCATCACCAATTTCCAAGACCATAATGACCAACAGCAAACATCTCCCACCCACAGTCACCCAAGAGACCTGCATGGAGTCCACCCTACAGCTTATCAAGGAACACTTTCGCCTTAACATACGTAGTGATGACCTAAAGGATAGCAAACTGATGGGCTACCAAGTGGGTAAAAAAACAGTGCTTTTAAAATTCCAGTCTAGCCTACAAAGAAACAACCTACTAAAAACATCCATTTCTATGAAAACTAATGTTTACGTCAATGAATGCCTTGCCAAAACAAGACAGAACCTCCTTCATCGGCTAAGAAAATTACGCTATGGCCAAAAAATCCACCAGTGCTTTGTGAGGGACGGAAAATCACAGTTGGGAAACAGCCCACTGGGAAGAGATACTTTATCTCTACAGAACATGACCTTAAAACACTCCTAAGTGAGGCTGGATTAACAGAATCAGAATAAGGTGCAGATAGTACCCACTGTCCACCATTAGTGTTATACTGCCATAAATTTTGTTCCCCCCCAAATTTCCAATACCCCAACTACTTTTGAATGTCACTGTTGCATTCAGTGACCATTCTACCTCATAGTCTTAACCCTTTCAGGGTCCAAGGCCCAAATCTGGAGTCACGCACTAGTGTCCAAGAATTTTCAAAAAAAAAATTTGTTATTTTTTCTTATGAAATCGTAGAGAATCTTTTTGTGAAGGTAATAAAACAAAATGTACAAAATTTGGTGGAAAATTGACGAAATTATGCTCTCACGAATTTTGATGTGTCAGCGATATTTACGAATCGGCGATATTGCCGACTTTGACTCCCATTTTAGGCCAATTACATTATTCCAATCAACCAAATTCTTAGCTATTTCACTAGTATTACTTCTATTCTATCGATTGAGCACAAGAAATCGCCAAGTCAACTGTTGCAACTACAAAATAAAGTGATCGGAAATTGTTAATTTGGCCAATTTAACACAAAGTTCAAAATATTCCAATTTCAAAATAGGGTCCAGAATGAACAATGTAGGCATTCCTGGCACTAAATTAACATTTCCTCTGTTCATTAGTTATGTTTTGAGGCTTTACAAAGAAATTCCATTTTGATTTTTTATTCACATAATGAATTTTTATTCACACCAAAAAATAGAAGATTTACTGTTATGCAATACTGTAATAATTGTATAAATATCATCACCATATTTGTGAATGTATATTAGACCCACCAGCTGGCGTGTATTAGACGTGTGAGGTCGTTTGTTTACTCTTGAATATCGGCAAAAATTTAACATTTCTGCTACTTTGAGCTCAGTTTCAAGCCATTTCCAGTGCTAAAACCAATCAAAATCATCTCTATTTCTGTAATATGTCTTCCAATCTATCAAATGAGACCAAGAAATCGCAAATACAACTATAAAAAACATACGAAAAAACACTGCAAAGTTGCTGTTTTAATCGAAAAATCATGATTTCATTTTTTTTCTCTCATTATACACAGTGTGCTGCAGGATCTGTTTTATGTGGTGCACACATACCACATAGATGTATTCTCTCATATCTAGGCCCAAATGTACCACTCACAGTTTATCAGAGTGAGCTGAGCTCATGGCGTAGATCTACGGTTTGGACCCTGAACGTAAAGCCGTAGATCTACGGGACGGACCCTGAAAGGGTTAACCCCAATGGAAATAAGTCACTCTGACTTTTTTGGGTTATCCTAGGTTCTCTACACATATGCTGCTATGTATGATAATTCTATGTAACTGTATTTGTGTATACCTGAATAAACTTACTTACTTACTTACTTACTTACTTACTTATGTTTAACCCTTTGAGGGTCGACAGGCCCTCTCAGAAACTCTTTCTCAGGGTCGGCCAATATTTCAAAAAAAAAAACAAAATATTTTTTCTTATGAAAAAATAGAGGTTTTTTTTCTAAACATTATAGGCTAAACAAAAAATTTTTACCGTCAATGCTTACCGAGATATGGAGGCATGAAGTTTGCCAAAATTGAACAACATCTGGTAACATCGCCAACTGCCGTCACCCGGTATTTTTCTATTTACTTTTTTATGTACTATTTTCAATTATTTTTCAATTTTTCTTTTTCTGAGTAACTTTTATGGCCTCTGAGGCCAACATGATCAGTATTTTGTAAATTATTTCTTTTTCAATACTACACAATAAGGGCGTAAACACTGTTGTCATTATTTTGTTTATAGAAAATATTTACACAAACAAACGATATGAAATGTTGTTTATTACTATTTTTCTGTATTTTATATACACATATAAAGTCACAGGGAATGTTTCTAGATGTTCTGCAGCCTGTGAAAGTCTTTGAAACATGGTGTCATGCACAGTGGTGTTTTACATTCCTCACACATAAAACGAGTGTCTGTATTTTTGTGGGCGTTTCCTTGTATGTGCACAGACGTAACACCTCTTCTGAGCCTTTTTCTTGAAAGCAGTAGCAGGCAGTTTTACCAGGAAGTGATCACCATGCTTCAGACGAGCAGGTAGTTGTTGATAATTTGGTAGGCGGTCAATTGCAGGTGCTGTTCCTTGGTACTTGAATACTATTTGTCTGATGACAGACAAACAGAATTCGCCATACTGTGGTTTGTTTCTGGTCCTCATCTTATACATATTATAAGCATTGAGCATGGAAATGTCCAGAAGATGGAAAAAGAGTTTGATGTACCACTTATAACTCTTGTGAACACAATCAGCAAACCCAATCTGCATGTCACATTTGTCCACTGAGCGCATGTTGAAGGTGTAATCAATCACAGCTGCAGGTTTTAGAATGGGTTCATTGCTCTCTCTATGCTGCCTGCCACTGTCTGCCATTTCATTAGGGTGAACTGATGACAACAGTGTGACATCTCATTTGTCATGCCACCGAAATGTCATGATGTCATTGGCAGCAAACGCTTGCACCTCACCTCTACGAGTGCCAGCATCAAACCTGGGCATATGTTTCTGATTTGTACGCACTGTGCCACACACATCTGTCATGTTCACTCGCAAAAAATCACTGAGTGAGGGGCTTGTGTACGAGTTATCTGTATATAATATATGCCCCTTACCAAAGTATGGTTCTATCATTGTTCTAACCACATCACCTGAGATGCCCAATAACTTCCTGGTATTTTGCAATGTATAACTTCCAATGTACACAGAAATATCCAATACCAGACCACTGTAACAATCCCAAAGCACAAACAACTTTATACCAAAGCGTTTCCTCTTGCTTGGTATGTACTGCTTGAAAGAGTCTTCCTTTGAACAGAATCAAAGACTCGTCAATTACAAGCTTCCTGAAGGGATAAAAATGCATACTGAATTTCTCTTTCAGATACACAAACACATATTGGATATTGGCCTATAGTTATTCAACTCTGTTTGGTCTCCTCCTTTATGGATCGGGGTGACCCTTGCTATTTTGAGAACTGTAGGGAAGGTGGAGGATTCAATGGATTTGTTAAAGAGTGTTGCAATGATTGGTGATAGTACTTGTGACGCTTTTTTGTATATAAAAGGTGGTAAGGTATTTAAATCTCCTGCCTTGTTTTTCAGTGCGTTGATAATAAGGGAGACTTCGTATGGGTTAGTCGGAGCTAGGAACAGTGTGTTCGGGTAGTTGCCAGTGAGGTAGTCATTTGGTGGGGTATCTGAGCTTGGGATTTTATTGGCAAGGTTTTGACCTATAGTGGAGAAGAAATCATTGAGTCTGTTTGCTGTTTCTGTTGGTGGGAGTTGGGGTTCATCTGATTTTGCTAATTTTATTTCGCTATGTCGTGATTTCTTTTTTGTTCCCAGAATTTCTGATAGGGTCTTCCAGGTCGTTTTTATATCACCTCGTAAGTTGGATAATCTGTTCTCATAATACAATTTTTTTGCCCTACTTATCAGGCTGGTTAGGATTGACGAGTAACGTTTTGTTTGGTCTCTGGTTATGTGACCCATTCTGTACTGTTTTTCATATCAGTGTTTTGTATTTATTGATTTGAGAATGCTGGGTGTTAGCCAGGGACTGTTCAGTCTCTTAGCTGTCATCTGTTTAGTTTTTTTAGGGCAGTGCTTGTTATAAAGGTATTGGGTCTTTTATAGAAAATTATTAAAACAATATCTGTATAGATTTCTAGCTCAGTGTGCCAGTCAATGTTTGTTACTGCTGTTGTGAAGTTATTAATGGCTGCCTCATTGTGAAGTCTGAAGGTGACTTTAGTAGTGTCTTGGGGTATTTTACCAAGAGTTGTTATGAGGAAAGTAGGGTAGTGGTCTGTGGTATTATCTGTAATTATGCCTGATTTTAAAGGGGATATGGTGTTGGTCCAGATGTGGTTAAGTAGGGAAACACTAGTCTCTGTAACTCTTGTAGGTTTTGTTACTGTTGGTAGCAACATGCAGTTACTCATTGTGTTTGTGAATTCAGTAATGTGTGGGTCCTGGTCTTGCAGGAGATTTATATTGAAGTCACCTGAGAGTAGTAAGTGATCTTTGTTCATGGGTGCATCAGTTATCATACTTCCTAGGTTCTGACTAAATTGGCTAATGTTTGATTGTGGAACTCTGTAGATGTTTATCACTGTGAGAGGTTTTTGTAGGTATTTGGATTTGAATTTAGCTATTATATATTCCCCATGTTCATCCCTTGTGCAAGTATTAGTGATACATTCTAGATGGTCTGAGTAGTATATAGCAGTGCCACCCCCTTGTTGGTCTGGCCTACAGTTGTGTATGGCTGTGTAACCAGGAATGGCATAGACATCTGTAGTATCAGGCTTTAGCCAGGTTTCAGTTAGTGTAATGATGGACATATTGGCATGCAAGGAATTTAGTAATGCTAGGAGGTCATCATAATGCTTGCTTAAAGATCTGATGTTGTAGTTAAAGATAGTTATGTTGTTGTTAGCTCTGAGAAGTGCCTTTGATTGTTCTGCTGTGTAGTAATTACAGTAACTGTTTGAATCATTTAAGTCATTAAATAAGAGGTTGGTATCAGGATCAATGCTTGTAATCATAAGATTTGTAGTGAATCTATAGTTAGAATTAAGTAAAAAATAAAGTAAATATCCTTTATTTTATGCTAAAATATAGGAGACAATATAAAAGGGACTAAAATAATTTGTGGTGAACAAATAAAGTGATGATCAAATAATGGTATTACTTTAAAGGTAATTCTTTAAAGTTAGAATTATAATATAAAATTATAATATAAAAGGGACTAATATAAATTGTGGTGAACAATAAAGTGGTAATTAAATAATTGCACTAAGGTCTAATATAATGACTTTTGTGGAGTCTATGTTTTGAGCTAGAATGAGCTATAGTACAACTAGATTTAATCTAATAATATAACAATACAAATTAAAAATAGCACCAGTCTCTCACTAGTAATTGCAATATGGTCTAATATAATGAATTTGGTATTGACCATAGTACAACTGAGTTTAATCTAATAATATAAAAAAGGCACAAGACTCTCAATTGTAATTGCACTAAGGTGTTATATAAATTGTTTACAAGAATTAGAGTATAACTAGATTTAAATTGACAAGATAAAATATGCAAGTTAAGGTAGCAAAAGAATAAAAAAAGTAGAAAAAAAGATATATGAGGTAGTTGGTACTAGTTAGCAAAAGATAGTTAAGGGCCTTGAACAATAATATAATTGAAAAATACACTAATTGCACACACAATATAGTCACTAAGATATGAAAACAATCTTAGAATAGGACTTATAATATAAGCTTATAATATAAAAATACAAATTGAAATGGTACTTGCAATTGCACTAGAGTCTGGTATAGGTTGTTGTATAGGGTGGCTACCACACACAGGACAAGTATGGGGTGACTTCCACACACAGGACAAGTTATGGGGTGACTACCACACACAGGACAAATATGGGGTGACTACCACACACAGGACAAGTATGGGGTGACTACCACACACAGGATAGGTATGGGTGACTTCCACACACAGAACAAGTATGGGGTGAATACCACACTCAGGACAAGTATGGGGTGACTAACACACACAGGACAAGTATGGGGTGACTACCACACACAGGATAGGTATAAGGTGACTACCACACACAGGATAGGTTTAGGGTGACTACCACACACAGGATGGGTATAGGGTGACTACTACACACAGGATAGGTATGGGGTGACTACCACACACATGATAGGTATATGGTGACTACAACACACAGGATAGGTATAGGGTGATTACCACACACAGGATAGGTATGGGTGACTACCATACACAGGATAGGTATTGGGTGACTACCACACAGAGGGTAGGTATAGGGTGACTACCACACACAGGATAGGTATAGGGTGACTACCACACACACAGGATAGCTATAGGGTGACTACCACACACAGGATAGGTATAGGGTGAATACCACACACAGGATAGGTATGGGTGGCTTCCACATACAGGATAGGTATAGGGTGACTACCACACACACAGGATAGGTATGGGTGACTACCACGCACAGGATAGGTATAGGGTGATTACCACAAATAGGATGGGTATAGGGTGACTACCACACACACGATAGGTATAGGGTGACTACCACACACAGGATAGGTATTGGGTGACTACCACACAGGATAGGTATGGGGTGACTACCACACACAGGATAGCTATAGGGTGACAACCACACACAAGACAGGTATAGGGTGACTACCACACACAAGACAAGTATGGGGTGACTACCACACACAGGATGGGTATGGGGTGACTACCACACTCAGGATGGGTATGGGGTAACTGCCACACACAGGACAAATATGGGATGACTGCCACACACAGGATGGGTATGGGGTGAGTACCACACACAGGATGGGTATGGGGTGAGTACCACACACAGGATAGGTATAGGGTGACTACCACACGCTGGATAGATATAGGGTGACTACCACACACTGGACAAGTATGTGTTGACTTCCACACACTGGACAAGTGGGGTGACTACCACACACAGGACAAGTATGCGGTGACTACTACACACAGGACAAGTATGGGGTGACTACCACACACAGGACAAGTATGGGGTGATTACCACACACAGGACGAGTATGGGGTGACTACCACACACAGGATGGGTATGGGGTGACTACCACACATAGGATGGGTATGGGGTGACTACCACACACAGGATAGGCATGGATGACTATCACACACAGGACAAGTATGGGGTGACTACCACACACAGGATAGGTATGGGTGACTACCACACACACAGGACAAGTATGGGGTGACTACCACACACAGGACAAGTATGGAGTTACTACCAGACACAGGACAAATATGGGGTGACTACCACACACAGGACAGGTATGGGGTGACTACCACACTCAGGACAAATATGGGGTGACTACCACACACAGGACAAGTATGGGGTGACTACCACACACAGGATAGGTATGGGTGACTTCCACTCACAGGACAAGTATGGGGTGACTACCACACACAGGACAAGTATGGGTGACTACCATACACAGGACAAGTCTTGGGTGACTACCACACACAGGACAAGTATGGGGTGACTACCACACACAGGACAAGTATGGGGTGACTACCACACACAGGATAGGTATGGGTGACTTCCACACACAGGACAAGTATGGGGTGACTACCACACACAGGACAAGTATGGGGTGACTACCACACACAGGACAAGTATGGGGTGACTACCACGCAGAGGATAGGTATAGGGTGACTACCACACACAGGATGGGTATAGGCTGACTACCACACACAGCATGGGTATAGTGTGACTACCACACACAGGATAGGTATATGGTAACTACCATACACAGGATAGGTATAGGGTGATTACCACACACACAGGATAGGTATAGGGTGACTACCACACACAGGATAGGTACAGGGTGGCTACCACACATATGATGGGTATAGGGTGACTACCACACACAGGATATGTATAGGGTGGCTACCACACACAGGATGTGTATAGGGTGACTACCACACACAGGATAGATATAGGGTGACTACCACACACAGGATAGGTATAGGGTGACTACCACACACAGGATAGGTATAGGGTGACTACCATACACAGGATAGGTATAGGGTGACTACCACACACAGGACAGGTATAGGGTGACTACCACACACAGGAGAAGTATGGGGTGACTAAGACACACAGGATGGGTATGGGGTGACTACCACACACAGGATGGGTATGGGGTAACTACCACGC
The DNA here is from genome assembly GCF_038502225.1 of Cherax quadricarinatus. NCBI lineage: Eukaryota > Metazoa > Arthropoda > Malacostraca > Decapoda > Parastacidae > Cherax > Cherax quadricarinatus. Next base: position 8,123,549 of record NC_091327.1, read on the forward strand.
ACAGGACAAATATGGGGTGACTACCACACACAGGATGGGTATGGGGTGAGTACCACACACACGATAGGTATAGGGTGACTACCACACACAGGATAGGTATAGGGTGACTACCACACACAGGATAGATATAGGGTGACTACCACACACAGGACAAGTATGGGGTGACTACCACACACAGGATGGGTATGGGGTGACTACCACACACACGATGGGTATGGGGTGACTACCACACACAGGACAAGTATGGGGTGACTACTACATACAGGATGAGTATGGGGAGACTACCACACACAGGACAAGTATGGGGTGACTACCACACACAGGACAAGTATGGGGTGACAACCACACACCGGATGGGTATTAGGTGATTACCACACACAGCATAGGTATAGGGAGACTACCACACACAGGATAGGTATAGGGTGACTACCACACACAGGACAAGTATGGGGTGACTACCACACACAGCATGGGTATGGGGTGACTACCGCACACAAGACAAGTATGGGGTGACTACCACACACAGCATGGGTATGAGGTGACTACCACACACAGCATGGGTATGAGGTGACTACCACACACAGGATACGTATGGGTGACTACCACACACACAGGACAAGTATGGTGTGACTATCACACACAGGACAAATATGGGGTGACTACCACACACAGGACAAATATGGGGTGACTACCACACACAGGACAGGTATGGGCTGACTACCACACTCAGGACAAATATGGGGTGACTACCACACACAGGACACGTATGGGATGACTACCACACACAGGATAGGTATGGGTGACTTCCACACACCGGACAAGTGTGGGGTGACCACCACACACAAAACAAGTATGGGGTGACTTCCACACACAGGACAAGTATAGGGTGAGTACCACACACAGGACAAGTATGGGGTGACTACCACGCACAGGATAGGTATAGGGTGACTACCACACACAGGATGGGTATGGTGTGACTACCACACACAGCATGGGTATAGTGTGACTACCACACACAGGATAGGGATAGGGTGACTACCACACACGGGATAGGTATAGGGCGATTACCACACACACAGGATAGGTATAGGGTGACTACCACACACAGGATAGGTACAGGGTGTCTACCACACATATGATGGGTATACGGTGACTACCACACACAGGATAGGTACAGGGTGTCTACCACACATATGATGGGTATACGGTGACTACCACACACAGGATAGGTATTGGTGACTACCATACACGGGATAGATATAGGGTGGCTACCACACACAGGATGTGTATAGGTTGACTACCACGCACAGGATAGGTATAGGGTGACTACAACACACAGGATAGGTATGGATGACTACCATACACGGGATAGGTATAGGGTGATTACCACACACAGGATAGGTATAGGGTGACTACCACACACAGGATAGGTATAGGGTGACTACCACACTCACAGGATAGGTATGGGTGACTACCACACACAGGATAGGTATAGGGTGACTACCACACTCAGGATAGGTATACGGTGACTACCACACACAGGATTGGTATAGTGTGACTACCACACACACAATAGGTATGTGTGGCTACCACATACTGGATAGGTATAGGGTGACTACCACAAATAGGATGGGTATAGGGTGACTACCACACTCACGATAGGTATAGGGTGACTACCACACACATGATAGGTATAGGGGGACTACCACACACTGGATAGGTATAGGGTGACTATCACACACAGGATAGGTATGGGGTGACTACCACACACAGGACAAGTATGGGGTGACTACCACACACAGGATAGGTATAGGGTGACTACCACACACAGGATAGGTATAGGGTGACTACCGCACAAAGGATAGGTATAGCTTGGTTACCACACACAGGATAGGTATAGGGTGACTACCACACACAGGACAAGTATGGGGTGACTACCACACACAGGATGGGTATGGGGCGACTACCACACACAGGATGGGTATGGGTTGACTACCACACACAGGATGGGTATGGGGTGACTACCACACACAGGATAGGTATAGGGTGACTACCACACGCAGTATAGGTATAGGGTGACTACCACACACAGGACAAGTATTGGGTGACTACCACACACAGGACAAGTTATGGGGTGATTACCACACACAGGATGGGTAGGGGTGACTTCCACACACAGGACAAATATGGGGTGACTACCACACACAGGACAAGTATGGGGTGACTACCACACACAGGACAACTATGCAGTGACTACCACACACAGGACAAGTATGGGGTGACTACCACACACAGGACAAGTATGCAGTGACTACCACACTCAGGACAAGTATGGGGTGACTACCACACACAGGACAAGTATGGGGTGACTACCACACACAGGACAAGTATGCAGTGACTACCACATTCAGGACAAGTATGGGGTGACTACCACACTCAGGACAAGTATGGGGTGAATTCCACACACAGGACAAGTATGGGGTGACTACCACACACAGGACAAGTATGGGGTGACTACCACACTCAGGACAAGTATGGGGTGACTACCACACTCAGGACAAGTATGGGGTGACTACCACACACAGGACAAGTATGGGGTGACTACCACACACAGGACAAGTATGAGGTGACTACCACACTCAGGACAAGTATGGGGTGACTACCACACACAGGACAAGTATGGGGTGACTACCACACTCAGGACAAGTATGGTGTGACTACCACACACAGGACAAGTATGGGGTGACTACCACACACAGGACAAGTATGGGGTGACTAACACACACAGGACAAGTATGGGGTGACTACCACACTCAGGACAAGTATGGGGTGACTACCACACACAGGACAAGTATGGGGTGACTACCACACACAGGACAAGTATGGGGTGACTACCACACACAGGACAAGTATGCAGTGACTACCACACACAGGACAAGTATGGGGTGACTACCACACACAGGACAAGTATGGGGTGACTACCACACACAGGACAAGTATGCAGTGACTACCACACACAGGACAAGTATGGGGTGACTACCACACACAGGAAAAGTATGGGGTGACTACCACACACAGGACAAGTATTGGGTGACTACCACACACAGGACAAGTATTGGGTGACTACCACACACAGGACAAGTATGCAGTGACTACCACACACAGGACAAGTATGGGGTGACTACCACACACAGGACAAGTATGGGGTGACTACCACACACAGGACAAGTATGGGGTGACTACCACACACAGGACAAGTATGGGGTTACTACCACACACAGGACAAGTATGGGGTGACTACCACACACAGGACAAGTATGGGGTGACTACCACACTCAGGACAAGTATGGGGTGACTACCACACTCAGGACAAGTATGGGGTGACTACCACACACAGGACAAGTATGCAGTGACTACCACACTCAGGACAAGTATGGGGTGACTACCACACTCAGGACAAGTATGGGGTTACTACCACACACAGGACAAGTATGCAGTGACTACCACACTCAGGACAAGTATGGGGTGACTACCACACTCAGGACAAGTATGGGGTGACTACCACACACAGGACAAGTATGGGGTGACTACCGTACACAGGACAAGTATGGGGTGACTACCACACTCAGGACAAGTATGGGGTGACTACCGTACACAGGACAAGTATGGGGTGACTACCACACACAGGACAAGTATGGGGTGACTACCACACTCAGGACAAGTATACAGTGACTACCACACTCAGGACAAGTATGGGGTGACTACCACACTCAGGACAAGTATGGGGTGACTACGACACACAGGACAAGTATGGGGTGACTACCACACTCAGGACAAGTATGGGGTGACTACCACACTCAGGACAAGTATGGGGTGACTACCACATACAGGACAAGTATGGGGTGACTACGACACACAGGACAAGTATGGGGTGACTACCACACACAGGACAAGTATGGGGTGACTACCACACACAGGACAAGTATGGGGTGACTACCACACACAGGACAAGAATGGGGTGACTACCACACTCAGGACAAGTATGGGGTGACTACCACACACAGGATAGGTATAGGGTGACTACCACACACAGGATAGGTATAGGGTGACTACCACACACAGGACAAGTATGCAGTGACTGCCACACTCAGGACAAGTATGGGGTGACTACCACACACAGGACAAGTATGGGGTGACTACCACACACAGGACAAGTATGCAGTGACTACCACACTCAGGACAAGTATGGGGTGACTACCACACACAGGACAAGTATGGGGTGACTACCACACACAGGACAAGAATGGGGTGACTACCACACTCAGGACAAGTATGGGGTGACTACCACACACAGGATAGGTATAGGGTGACTACCACACACAGGATAGGTATAGGGTGACTACCACACACAGGATAGGTATAGGGTGACTACCACACACAGGATAGGTATAGGGTGACTACCACATACAGGATAGGTATAGGGTGACTACCACACACAGGATAGGTGTAGGGTGACTACCACACACAGGATAGGTATACGGTGACTACCACACACAGGACAAGTATGGGGTGACTACCACACACAGCATGGGTATGGGGTGACTACCACACACAGGATGGGTATGGGGTGATTACCACACACAGGATAGGCATGGATGACTATTACACACAAGTCAAGTATGGGGTGACTACCACACACAGGATAGGTATGGGTGACTACCACACACACAGGACAAGTATGGGGTGACTATCACACACAGGACAAATATGGGGTGACTACCACACACAGGACAAATATGGGGTGACTACCACACACAGGACAGATATGGGGTGACTACCACACTCAGGACAAATATAGGGTGACTACCACACACAGGACAAGTATGGGGTGACTACCACACACAGGATTGGTATGGGTGACTTCCACACACAGGATTGGTATGGGTGACTTCCACACACAGGACAAGTATGGGGTGACTACCACACGTAGGACAAGTATGGGTGACTACCACACACAGGACAAGTATGGGGTAACTACCACACACAGGACAAGTATGGGGTGACTACCACACACAGGACAAGTATGGGGTGACTACCACACACAGGATAGGTATGGGTGACTTCCACACACAGGACAAGTATGGAGTGACTACCACACACAGGACAAGTATTGGGTGACTACCACACACAGGACAAGTTATGGGGTGACTACCACACACAGGACAAGTATGGGGTGACTACCACACACAGGACAAGTTATGGGGTGACTACCACACACAGGATGGGTATAGGGTGACTGCCACACACAGGATGGGTATAGGGTGACTACCACACACAGGATAGGTATAGGGTGACTACCACACACAGGATGGGTATAAGGTGACTACCACACACAGGATAGGTATAGGGTGACTAACACACACGGGATAGGTATAGGGTGATTACCACACACACAGGATAGGTATAGGGTGACTACCACACACAGGATAGGTATAGGGTGGCTACCACACGCGTGATGGGTATAGGGTGACTACTACACACAGGATAGGTATAGGGTGACTACCACACACAGGATAGGTATAGGGTAACTACCACACACAGGATAGGTATAGGGTGGCTACCACACAGGATGTGTATAGGGTGACTACCACACAGAGGATAGGTATAGTTTGACTACCACACACAGGATAGGTATAGGGTGACTACCACACACATGATAGGTATAGGGTGACTACCACACGCAGGATAGGTATAGGGTGACTACCACACTCAGGATAGGTATAGGGTGACTTCCACACGCAGGATAGGTATAGGGTGACTACCACACACACAGGATAGGTATGGGTGACTAACACACACAGGATAGTTATAAGGTGTCTACCACACACAGAATAGGTATGGGTGGCTACCACATACAGGATAGGTATTGGGTGACTACCACACACACAGGATAGGTATGGGTGACTAACACACACAGGATAGGTATAGGGTGACTACCCCTCTCAGGATAGGTATAGGGTGACTACCACACACAGGGTAGGTATATTGTGACTACCACACACAGGATAGGTATAGGGTGACTACCACACACAGGATAGGTATAGGGTGACTACCACACACAGGATAGGTATAGGGTGACTACCACACACAGGATTGGTATATTGTGACTACCATACACAGGATAGGTATAGGTTGACTACCACACACAGGATAGGTATAGGGTGACTACCACACACAGGATGGGGATATTGTGACTACCACACACAGGACGGGTATAGGGTAACTACCACACACAGGATAGGTATAGGGTGACTACCACACACAGGATAGGTATAGGGTGACTACCACACACAGGATAGGTATAGGGTGACTACCACACACAGGATAGGTATAGGGTGACTACCACACACAGGATGGGTATATTGTGACTACCACACACAGGACGGGTATAGGGTGACTTCCACACATGGGACAAGCATGGGGTGCCTACCACACAGGACAAGTATGGGGTGACTACCACACACTGAACAAGTATGGAGTGACTACCACACACAGGATAGGTATGGGTGACTTCTACACACAGGACAAGTATGGGGTGACTACCACACACAGTATTGGTATGGGTGACTTCAACACACAGGACAAGTATGGGGTGACTACCACACACAGGACAAGTATGGGGTGACTACCACACACAGTATAGGTATGGGTGACTTCAACACACAGGACAAGTATGGGGTGACTACCACACACAGGACAAGTATGGGGTGACTACCACACACAGGATAGGTATAGGGTGACTACCACACAGGATGGGTATAGGGTGACTACCACGCACAGGATAGGTATAGGATGACTACCACACACTGGATAGGTATAGGGTGATTACCACACACACAGGATAGGTATAGGGTGACTACCACACACAGGATAGGTATAGGGTGGCTACCACACGCATGATGGGTTTAGGATGACTACTACACACAGGATAGGTATAGGGTGACTACCACACACAAGATAGGTATAGGGTAACTACCACACACAGGATAGGTATAGGGTGGCTACCACACAGGATGTGTATAGGGTGACTACCACACAGAGGATATGTATAGTTTGACTACCACACACAGGATAGGTATAGGGTGACTACCACACACATGATAGGTATAGGGTGACTACCACACGCAGGATAGGTATAGGGTGACTACCACACTCAGGATAGGTATAGGGTGACTACCACACGCAGGATAGGTATAGGGTGACTACCACACACACAGGATAGGTATGGGTGACTACCACACACAGGATAGTTATAAGGTGACTACCACACACAGAATAGGTATGGGTGGCTACCACATGCAGGATAGGTATTGGGTGACTACCACACACACAGGATAGGTATGGGTGACTACCACACACACGATAGTTATAGGGTGACTACCACTCTCAGGATAGGTATAGGGTGACTACCACGCACAGGATTGATATAGGTTGACTACCACGCACAGGATAGGTATACGGTGACTACCACAAATAAGATGGGTATAGGGTGACTACCACACACATGATAGGTATGGGGTGACTACGACACACAGGACAAGTATGGGGTGACTACCACACATAGGATAGGTATAGGGTGACTACCACACACAGGATAGGTATAGGGTGACTACCACACAAAGGATAGGTATAGGGTGATTACCACACACAGGATAGGTATAGGGTGACTACCACACTCAGGACAAGTATGGGGTGACTACCACACACAGGATGGGTATGGGGTGACTACCACACACAGGATGGGTATGGGGTGACTACCACACACAGGATATGTATGGGGTGACTACCACACACAGGATAGGTATAGGGTGACTTCCACACACAGGATAGGTATAGGGTGACTACCACATACAGGGTGGGTATGGGTGACTTCCACACACAGGACAAGTATGGGGTGACTACCACACTCAGGACAAGTATGGGGTGACTACCACACACAGGGCAAGTATGAGGTGACTACCACACACTGAACAAGTATGGGGTGACTACCACACACAGGATAGGTACGGGTGACTTCTACACACAGGACAAGTATGGGGTGACTACCACAATCAGGACAAGTATGTGGTGACTACCACACACTGAACAAGTATGGGGTGACTACCACACACAGGACAAGTATGGGGTGACTACCACACACAGGGCAAGTATGGGGTGACTACCACACACTGAACAAGTATGGGGTGACTACCACACACAGGATAGGTATGGGTGACTTCTACACACAGGACAAGTATGGGGTGACCACCACACACAGGACAAGTATGGGGTGACTACCACAATCAGGACAAGTATGGGGTGACTTCCACACACAGGGCAAGTATGGGGTGACTACCACACACTGAACAAATATGGGGTGACTACCACACAGAGGATAGGTATGGGTGACTTCTACACACAGGACAAGTATGGGGTGACTACCACACACTGAACAAGTATGGGGTGACTACCACACACAGGATAGGTATGGGTGACTTCCACACACAGGACAAGTATGGGGTGACTACCACACTCAGGAAAAGTATGGGGTGACTACCACACACAGTATAGGTATGTGTGACTTCAACACACAGGACAAGTATGGGGTGACTACCACACACAGGACAAGTATGGGGTGACTACAACACACAGTATAGGTATGAGTGACTTCTACACACAGAACAAGTATGGGGTGACTACCATACAGGACAAGTATGGGGTGACTATCACACACAGGACAAGTATGGGGTGACTACCACACACAGGACAAGTATGGGGTGACTACCACACACAGGTTAGGCATAGAGTGACTACCACACGCAGGATAGGTATAGTGTGACTTCCACACACAGGATAGGTATAGGGTGACTACCACACACAGGATAGGTATAGGGTGACTACCACACACAGGATGGGTATACGGTGATTACCACACACATAATAGGTATAGGGTGACTACCACACACTGGATAGGTATAGGGTGACTACCACACACAGGATAGGTATAGGGTGACTACCACACACAGGATAGGTGTAGGGTGATTACCACACACAGGATAGGTATAGGGTGGCTTCCACACACATGATGGGTATAGGGTGACTATCACACACAGGATAGGTATAGGGTGACTACCACACACAGGATAGGTATAGGGTGGCTTCCACACACATGATGGGTATAGGGTGACTACCACACACAGGATAGGTATAGGGTGACTACCACACACAGGATAGGTATAGGGTAACTACCACACACAGGATAGGTATACGGTGGCTACGACACACAGGATAGGTATAGGGTGATTACCACACACATTATAGGTATAGGGTGACTACCACACACAGGATAGGTATGGGTGACTACCATACACAGGATAGGTATAGGGTGACTACCACACACAGGATAGGTATAGGGTGACTACCACACACAGGATAGGTATAGGGTGACTGCCACACACACAGGATAGGTATGGGTGACTACCTCACACGGGATTGGTATAGGAGGACTACCACACACAGGATAGGTATGGGTTGCTACCACATACAGGATAGGTATAGGGTGACTACCACACACACAGGATAGGTATGGGTGACCACCACACACAGGATAGGTATAGGGTGACATCCACACTCAGGATAGGTATACCTGGAGTTTACCTGGAGAGAGTTCCAGGGGTCAACGCCCCCGCGGCCCGGTCTGTGACCAGGCCTCCTGGTGGATCAGAGCCTGATCAACCAGGCTGTTGCTGCTGGCTGCACACAAACCAACGTATGAGCCACAGCCCGCCTGATCAGGAACTGACTTTAGGTGCTTTTCCAGTGCCAGCTTGAAGACTGCCAGTGGTTTGTTGGTAATCCCCCTTATGTGTGCTGGGAGGCAGTTGAACAGTCTCGGGCCCCTGACACTTATTGTATGGTCTCTTAACATGCTAGTGACACCCCTGCTTTTCATTGGGGGGATGGTGCATCGTCTGCCAAGTCTTTTGCTTTCGTAGTGAGTGATTTTCGTGTGCAAGTTCGGTACTAGTCCCTCTAGGATTTTCCAGGTGTATATATTCATGTATCTCTCCCTCCTGCGTTCCAGGGAATACAGGTTTAGGAACCTCAAGCGCTCCCAGTAATTGAGGTGTTTTATCTCCGTTATGCGCGCCGTGAAAGTTCTCTGTACATTTTCTAGGTTGGCAATTTCACCTGCCTTGAAAGGTGCTGTTAGTGTGCAGCAATATTCCAGCCTAGATAGAACAAGTGACCTGAAGAGTGTCATCATGGGCTTGGCCTCCCTAGTTTTGAAGGTTCTCATTATCCATCCTGTCATTTTTCTAGCAGATGCGATTGATACAATGTTATGGTTCTTGAAGGTGAGATCCTCCGACATGATCACTCCCAGGTTTTTGACGTTGGTGTTTCGCTCTATTTTGTGGCCAGAATTTGTTTTGTACTCTGATGAAGATTTAATTTCCTCATGTTTACCATATCTGAGTAATTGAAATTTCTCATCGTTGAACTTTATATTGTTTTCTGCAGCCCACTGAATGATTTGGTTGATGTCCGCCAGGAGCCTTGCAGTGTCTGCAATGGAAGACACTGTCATGCAGATTCGGGTGTCATCTGCAAAGGAAGACACGGTGCTGTGGCTGACATCCTTGTCTATGTCAGATATGAGGATGAGGAACAAGATGGGAGCGAGTACTGTGCCTTGTGGAACAGAGCTTTTCTCCGTAGCTGCCTCGGACTTTACTCTGTTGACGACTACTCTCTGTGTTCTGTTAGTGAGGAAATTATAGATCCATCGACCGACTTTTCCTGTTATTCCTTTAGCACGCATTTTGTGCGCTATTATGCCATGGTCACACTTATCGAAGTCTTTTGCAAAGTCTGTATATATTACATCTGCATTCTTTTTGTCTTCTAGTGCATTTAGGACCTTGTCGTAGTGATCCAATAGTTGAGACAGACAGGAGCGACCTGTTCTAAACCCATGTTTCCCTGGGTTGTGTAACTGATGGGTTTCTAGATGGGTGGTGATCTTCCTTCTTAGGACCCTTTCAAAGATTTTTATGATATGGGATGTTAGTGCTATTGGTCTGTATTTCTTTGCTGTTGCTTTACTGCCCCCTTTGTGGAGTGGGGCTATGTCTGTTGTTTTTAGTAACTGTGGGACGACCCTCGTGTCCATGCTCCCTCTCCATAGGATGGAAAAGGCTCGTTATAGGGGCTTCTTGCAGTTCTTGATGAACACAGAGTTCCATGAGTCTGGCCCTGGGGCAGAGTGCATGGGCATGTCATTTATCGCCTGTTCGAAGTCATTTGGCGTCAGGATAACATCAGATAGGCTTGTGTTAATCAAATTTTGTGGCTCTCTCATAAAAAATTCATTTTGATCTTCGACTCTCAGTCTGGTTAGCGGCTTGCTAAAAACTGAGTCATATTGGGACTTGAGTAGCTCACTCATTTCCTTGCTGTCATCTGTGTAGGACCCATCTTGTTTAAGTAGGGGCCCAATACTGGACGTTGTTCTCGATTTTGATTTGGCATAGGAGAAGAAATACTTTGGGTTTCTTTCGATTTCATTTATGGCTTTTAGTTCTTCCCGCGATTCCTGACTCCTAAAGGATTCTTTTAGCTTAAGTTCGATGCTTGCTATTTCTCTGACCAGTGTCTCCCTACGCATTTCAGATATATTGACCTCTTTTAGCCGCTCTGTTATTCTTTTCCGTCGCCTGTAAAGGGAGCGCCTGTCTCTTTCTATTTTACATCTACTCCTCCTTTTTCTTAGAGGAATAAGCCTTGTGCATACATCGAGTGCCACCAAGTTAATCTGTTCTAGGCATAAGTTGGGGTCTGTGTTGCTTAGTATATCTTCCCAGCTTATATCGGTTAGGACTTGGTTTACTTGGTCCCACTTTATGTTTTTGTTATTGAAGTTGAATTTGGTGAATGCTCCCCCGTGACTAGTGTCATTATGTCGGTCTGGGGCTCCACGCATACATGTCTGAACCTCAATTATGTTGTGATCTGAGTATATTGTTTTTGATATGGTGACATTTCTTATCAGATCATCATTGTTAGTGAAGATGAGGTCTAGTGTATTCTCCACTCTAGTAGGCTCTATTATTTGCTGGTTTAAATTGAATTTTGTGCAGAGATTTAAAAGCTCGCGTGAGTGTGAGTTTTCATCAGAGCTGCCTCCTGGCATTATTACTGCAACAATATTATTTGTTATATTCCTCCATTTTAGGTGCCTTAAGTTGAAATCCCCCAGGAGCAAGATGTTGGGTGCAGGAGCTGGAAGATTTTCCAGACAGTGGTCAATTTTTAACAACTGTTCCTGGAATTCCTGGGATGTTGCATGCGGAGGCTTGCAGACTACCACAATGACTAGGTTTTGGTTCTCAACCTTTACTGCTAAAACTTCCACTACATCATTTGAGGCATTAAGCAGTTCTGTGCAAACAAGTGACTCTGCAATGTACAGGCCAACCCCCCCCCTTTTGCCTGTTCACTCTGTCACATCTGTATAGGTTGTAACCTGGGATTCATATTTCATTGTCCAAGTGATCCTTTATGTGGGTCTCAGTGAAAGCCGCGAACATTGCCTTTGCCTCTGCAAGCAGTCCACGGATGAAAGGTATTTTGTTGTTTGTTGCTGGCTTTAGACCCTGTATATTTGCAAAGAAGAATGTTATCGGACTGGTGGTATTGTTGGTACTGGGGGGGGATTTTTTTTCCGGCATTAGTATCTGTATCTGTTGGTTTGGAGTGGAGGCCATCGACTGTGGTTCCACTCCAGGAATGACTGGATTTGGTGTACGATTTCTGCCATTTCCTGCCAGTTTTTTTTCCTTCCTGACACTAAAAAACCTCTCCCTCTTGAGTGGCTGTGGCTACCCAGGTTTTCCCATGGCCTGGATGTTTTGTATCTTTTTGTCCCCTTTAGATGATATGCCTGGCAATTTAAGTAATAGCACAGTCTTTCCTGTACTGAAGAGGTACACAGTTCAGGGTGAAAAAGCTTACAGGAAGGGAGTTTGCATTTTCCTGTTGTCATATGGGCATGGCATTTTCTAGGGTGGTCATAGTTGCACGTCCCATCTGTTTTTCCAGATTTCCCATGCCAGCAGATACCAAGTGCATAGTATGTGCACAGGCTTGGTTTCCGTTTGCCTTGGGTTTCTGTGACTGTATTCCCTGTTGGTGCATGTTTCCCTGTCTTACTTCTATCCTCCCTAGCACCAACAATGGAGCTCCCACCAGTTGTTTTTGGTAATATATCCTCACTATTGCTAGTGGAGTCCTCTTGTTTGCTATTTCCTGCGGTATTTCTAGTTTGCAATATTGGTTTTATCTTATCTTTGACTACACTTGTTTCCCTACTATGGCTCCTGTCCCCTATGAGGTCATTTATATGTATTCCTTCCTGCGTATAATTCCCGACTACCTGGACAAAATCTCCAGCTTCACCATTACTGTCTCCCAGGACAGCATCTCCAGCTTCACCATTACTGTCTCCCAGGACAGCACCTCCAGCTTCACCATTACTGTCTCCCAGGACAGCACCTCCCGCTTCACCATTACTGTCTCCCAGGACAGCACTATCAGCCCCACATTTACTGACTCCCAGGACTTCATCTCCAGCCTTACAGTTTCTGACTACATGGCCAGTATCAAGGGCAGTACCATTCAGCCCAGACTTTTTATGTTCCCATCTGTTGTAGAAAGCTTCCAGGTTGTCTATGAAAGCAGCTTTGATGTTTTTATTTTTTTTTATTATCACACTGGCCGATTCCCACCAAGGCAGGGTGGCCCGAAAAAGAAAAACTTTCACCATCATTCACTCCATCACTGTCTTGCCAGAAGGGTGCTTTACACTACAGTTTTTAAACTGCAAAATTAACACCCCTCCTTCAGAGTGCAGGCACTGTACTTCCCATCTCCAGGACTCAAGTCCGGCCTGCCGGTTTCCCTGAATCCCTTCATAAATGTTACTTTGCTCACACTCCAACAGCACGTCAAGTATTAAAAACCATTTGTCTCCATTCACTCCTATCAAACACGCTCACGCATGCCTGCTGGAAGTCCAAGCCCCTCGCACACAAAACCTCCTTTACCCCCTCCCTCCAACCCTTCCTAGGCTGACCCCTACCCCGCCTTCCTTCCACTACAGACTGATACACTCTTGAAGTCATTCTGTTTCGCTCCATTCTCTCTACATGTCCGAACCACCTCAACAACCCTTCCTCAGCCCTCTGGACAACAGTTTTGGTAATCCCGCACCTCCTCCTAGCTTCCAAACTACGAATTCTCTGCATTATATTCACACCACACATTGCCCTCAGACATGACATCTCCACTGCCTCCAGCCTTCTCCTCGCTGCAACATTCATCACCCACGCTTCACACCCATATAAGAGCGTTGGTAAAACTATACTCTCATACATTCCCCTCTTTGCCTCCAAGGACAAAGTTCTTTGTCTCCACAGACTCCTAAGTGCACCACTCACTCTTTTTCCCTCATCAATTCTATGATTCACCTCATCTTTCATAGACCCATCCGCTGACACGTCCACTCCCAAATATCTGAATACGTTCACCTCCTCCATACTCTCTCCCTCCAATCTGATATTCAATCTTTCATCACCTAATGTTTTTGTTATCCTCATAACCTTACTCTTTCCTGTATTCACCTTTAATTTTCTTCTTTTGCACACCCTACCAAATTCATCCAGCAATCTCTGCAGCTTCTCTTCAGAATCTCCCAAAAGCACAGTGTCATCAGCAAAGAGCAGCTGTGACAACTCCCACTTTGTGTGTGATTCTTTATCTTTTAACTCCACGCCTCTTGCCAAGACCCTCGCATTTACTTCTCTTACAACCCCATCTATAAATATATTAAACAACCACGGTGACATCACAAATCCTTGTCTAAGGCCTACTTTTACTGGGAAAAAATTTCGCTCTTTCCTACATACTCTAACTTGAGCCTCACTATCCTCGTAAAAACTCTTCACTGCTTTCAGTAACCTACCTCCCACACCATACACCTGCAACATCTGCCACATTGCCCCCCTATCCACCCTGTCATACGCCTTTTCCAAATCCATAAATGCCACAAAGACCTCTTTAGCCTTATCTAAATACTGTTCACTTATATGTTTCACTGTAAACACTTGGTCCACACACCCCCTACCTTTCCTAAAGCCTCCTTGTTCATCTGCTATCCTATTCTCCGTCTTACTCTTAATTCTTTCAATTATAACTCTACCATACACTTTACCAGGTACACTCAACAGACTTATCCCCCTATAATTTTTGCACTCTCTTTTATCCTCTTTGCCTTTATACAAAGGAACTATGCATGCTCTCTGCCAATCCCTAGGTACCTTACCCTCTTCCATACATTTATTAAATAATTGCACCAACCACTCCAAAACTATATCCCCACCTGCTTTTAACATTTCTATCTTTATCCCATCAATCCCGGCTGCCTTACCCCCTTTCATTTTACCCACTGCCTCACGAACTTCCCCCACACTCACAACTGGCTCTTCCTCACTCCTACAAGATGTTATTCCTCCTTGCCCTATACACGAAATCACAGCTTCCCTATCTTCATCAACATTTAACAATTCCTCAGAATATTCCCTCCATCATCCCAATACCTCTAACTCTCCATTTAATAACTCTCCTCTCCTATTTTTAACTGACAAATCCATTTGTTCTCTAGGCTTTCTTAACTTGTTAATCTCACTCCAAAACTTTTTCTTATTTTCAACAAAATTTGTTGATAACATCTCACCCACTCTCTCATTTGCTCTCTTTTTACATTGCTTCACCACTCTCTTAACCTCTCTCTTTTTCTCCATATACTCTTCCCTCCTTGCATCACTTCTACTTTGTAAAAACTTCTCATATGCTAACTTTTTCTCCCTTACTACTCTCTTTACATCATTATTCCACCAATCGCTCCTCTTCCCTCCTGCACCCACTTTCCTGTAACCACAAACTTCTGCTGAACACTCTAACACTACATTTTTAAATCTACCCCATACCTCTTCGACCCCATTGCCTATGCTCTCATTAGCCCATCTATCCTCCAATAGCTGTTTATATCTTACCCTAACTGCCTCCTCTTTTAGTTTATAAACCTTCACCTCTCTCTTCCCTGATGCTTCTATTCTCCTTGTATCCCATCTACCTTTTACTCTCAGTGTAGCTACAACTAGAAAGTGATCTGATATATCTGTGGCCCCTCTATAAACATGTACATCCTGAAGTCTACTCAACAGTCTTTTATCTACCAATACATAATCCAACAAACTACTGTCATTTCGCCCTACATCATATCGTGTATACTTATTTATCCTCTTTTTCTTAAAATATGTATTACCTATAACTAAACCCCTTTCTATACAAAGTTCAATCAAAGGGCTCCCATTATCATTTACACCTGGCACCCCAAACTTACCTACCACACCCTCTCTAAAAGTTTCTCCTACTTTAGCATTCAGGTCCCCTACCACAATTACTCTCTCACTTGGTTCAAAGGCTCCTATACATTCACTTAACATCTCCCAAAATCTCTCTCTCTCCTCTGCATTCCTCTCTTCTCCAGGTGCATACACGCTTATTATGACCCACTTCTCGCATCCAACCTTTACTTTAATCCACATAATTCTTGAATTTACACATTCATATTCTCTTTTCTCCTTCCATAACTGATCATTTAACATTACTGCTACCCCTTCCTTTGCTCTAACTCTCTCAGATACTCCAGATTTAATCCCATTTATTTCCCCCCACTGAAACTCTCCTACCCCCTTCAGCTTTGTTTCGCTTAGAGCCAGGACATCCAACTTCTTTTCATTCATAACATCAGCAATCATCTGTTTCTTGTCATCCGCACTACATCCACGCACATTTAAGCATCCCAGTTTTATAAAGTTTTTCTTCTTCTCTTTTTTAGTAAATGTATACAGGAGAAGGGGTTACTAGCCCATTGCTCCCGGCATTTTAGTCGCCTCATACGACACGCATGGCTTACGGAGGAAAGATTCTTTTCCACTTCCCCATGGACAATAGAAGAAATAAAAAAGAACAAGAGCTATTTAGAAAAAGGAGAAAAACCTAGATGTATGTATATATATATATGCATGTGCGTGTCTGTGAAGTGTGACCAAAGTGTAAGTAGGAGTAGCAAGATATCCCTGTTATCTAGCGTGTTTATGAGACAGAAAAAGAAACCAGCAATCCTACCATCATGCAAAACAGTTACAGGTTTTTGTTTCACAGTCATCTGGCAGGACGGTAGTACTTCTCTGGGTGGTTGCTGTCTACCAACCTACTACCTCTTTTAATACCCTTGTGATTTTAGTCCACAGATTTATCTCATTTGGGCATACCCAAAAACACTTCCCTGTTTTAACACTGCTTGTAGCTAGTTCTTGGATATCTGCACAAGGGGCGTGACACCAATTTCCAAAAAAATGACAATTTACCCATGTGCAAGCCCGTTTGTTTGACTGACCACAGACTACACACAGCTTCATAATGATTTGAATGGTTGATTTACTGCAATTCTACTAGCAACCTCTTGAATATTCTATTAATAACCTCCTTAAATGAAGCTCTAGCTATTTGTATTTCTGTTTCTAACTGTTTTTGTATATTGGACAGCTTACCGTTCACGTTCCTGATTTATATTTAATGTTTGTGTTTATAAGGGCGCCTACAACCCCATCCGTTTACAGTCTGCTTTATTGTCCAACGAAACCGTTTGAAACCAGTCAAGGGTTCGGACCAGTCAAGGGTTCGGACCAGTCGATCTGATCTGATCAGTGGGTCACTTATTTAAAACATACTGGTTGGTGATTTGAGCTAACACATGAAGGATCTACTGGAAATTATCAACCCGAGTAATATGTGATTTGATTGATACAAAAGTATAACTTGCGTGTTGAAGAAACCGGTGACTGCCGGTGACTACCACACACAGGATCGGTATAGGGTGACTACCACACACAGGATAGGTATGGGGTGACTACCACAAACAGGATGGGTATAGGGTGACTACCACACACACGATAGGTATAGGGTGACTACCACACTCAGGATAGGTATAGGGTGACTACCCTACACAGGATAGGTATAGGGTGACTACCACACACAGGATAGGTATAGGGTGACTATCACACACAGGACAAGTATGGGGTGACTACCACACACAGGACAAGTATGGGGTGACTACAACACACAGGACAAGTATGGGGTGACTACCACACTCAGGACAAGTATGGGGTGACTATCACACACAGGATAGGTATGGGTGACTTCTACACACAGGACAAGTATTGGGTGACTACCACACACAGTATAGGTATGGGTGACTTCTACACACAGGACAAGTATGGGGTGACTACCTCACACCGGACAAGTATGGGGTGACTACCACACACAGTATAGGTATGGGTGACTCCTACACACAGGACAAGTATGGGGTGACTACCTCACAGGACAAGTATGGGGTGACTACCACACACAGGACAAGTATGGGGTGACTACCACACACAGGACAAGTATGGGGTGACTACCACACACAGGACAAGTATGGGGTGACTACCACACACAGGACAAGTATGGGGTGACTACCACTCGCAGGATAGGTATAGCGTGACTACCACTCTCAGGATAGGTATAGGGTGACTACCACACACAGTATAGGTATAGGGTGACTACCACACAAAGGATGGGTATAGGGTGATTACCACACACAGGATAGGTATAGGGTGACTACCACACACAGGATAGGTATAGGGTGGCTACCACACACATGATGGGTATAGGGTGACTACCACACACAGGATAGGTATAGGGTGACTACCACACACAGGATAGGTATAGGGTGACTACCACACACAGGATAGGTATGGGTGACTTCTACACACAGGACAAGTATGGGGTGACTACCACACACAGGACAAGTATGGGGTGACTACCACACACATTATAGGTATAGTGTGACTACCGCACACAGGATGGGTATAGGGTGACTACCACACACAGGATAGGTATAGGGTGACTACCACACACAGGATAGGTGTAGGGTGACTACCACACACAGGATATGTATAGGGTGACTACCACACACAGGATAGGTATAGTGTGGCTACCACACAAATGATGGGTGTAGGGTGACTACCACACACAGGATAGGTATAGGGTGACTACCACACACAGGATAGGTATAGGGTAACTACCACACACAGGATAGGTATAGGGTGGCTACCACACACAGGATAGGTATAGGGTGATTACCACACACAGGATAGGTATAGGGTGACTACCACACACAGGGTAGGTATGGGTGACTACCTTTCACAGGATAGGTATAGGGTGACTACCACACACAGGATAGGTATGGGTGACTACCATACACAGGATAGGTATAGGGTGCCTACCACACACAGGATAGGTATGGGTGACTACCATACACAGGATAGGTATAGGGTGACTACCACACACAGGATAGGTATGGGTGACTACCATACACAGGATAGGTATAGGGTGACTACCACACACAGGATAGGTATGGGTGACTACCATACACAGGATAGGTATAGGGTGACTACCACACACAGGATAATTATAGGGTGACTACCACACAGAGGATAGGTATAGGGTGACTACCACACACACAGGATAGGTATGGGTGACTACAACACACGGGATAGGTATAGGGTGATTACCACACACAGGATAGGTATGGGTGGCTACCACATACAGGATAGGTATAGGGTGACTACCACACACACACAGGATAGGTATGGGTGACTACCACACTCAGGATAGGTATAGGGTGACTACTACACACAGGATCAGTATAGGGTGACTACCACACACAGGATAAGTATAGGATGACTACCACAAACAGGATGGGTATAGGGTGACTACCACACACACGATAGGTATAGGGTAACTACCACACACAGGATAGGTATAGGGTGACTACCACACACAGGATAGGTATAGGGTGACAACCACACACAGGATAGGTATAGGGTGACTATCACACACAGGATTGGTATGGGGTGACTGCCACACTCAGGACAAGTATGTTTACCTGGAGTTTACCTGGAGAGAGTTCCGGGGGTCAACGCCCCCGCGGCCCGGTCTGTGACCAGGCCTCCTGGTGGATCAGAGCCTGATCAACCAGGCTGTTGCTGCTGGCTGCCCGCAAACCAACGTACGAGCCACAGCCCGGCTGGTCAGGAACCGACTTTAGGTGCTTGTCCAGTGCCAGCTTGAAGACTGCCAGGGGTGTGTTGGTGATCCCTTTTATGTATGCTGGGAGACGGTTGAACAGTCTCGGGCCCCTGACATTTATTGTATGGTCTCTTAACGTGCTAGTGACACCCCTGCTTTTCATTGGGGGGATGTTGCCTCGTCTGCCAAGTCTTTTGCTTTCGTAGTGAGTGATTTTCGTGTGCAAGTTCGGTACTAGTCCCTCTAGGATTTTCCAGGTGTATATAATCATGTATCTCTCCCACCTGCTTTCCAGGGAATACAGTTTTAGGAACCTCAACGCTCCCAGTAATTGAGGTGTTTTATCTCCATTATGCGTGCCGTGAAGGTTCTCTGTACATTTTCTAGGTCAGCAATTTCACCTGCCTTGAAAGGTGCTCTTAGTGTGCAGCAATATTCAGCCTAGATAGAACAAGTGACCTGAAGAGTGTCATCATGGGCTTGGCCTCCCTAGTTTTGAAGGTTCTCATTATCCATCCTGTCATTTTTCTAGCAGATGCGATTGATACAATGTTATGGTCCTTGAAGGTGAGATCCTCCGACATGATCACTCCCAGGTCTTTGACGTTGGTGTTTCACTCTATTTTGTGGCCAGAATTTGTTTTGTATTCTGATGAAGATTTAATTTCCTCGTGTTTACCATATCTGAGTAATTGAAGTTTCTCATCGTTGAACTTCATATTGTTTTCTGCAGCCCACTGAAAGATTTGGTTGATGTCCGCCTGGAGCCTTGCAGTGTCTGCAATGGAAGACACTGTCATGCAGATTCGGGTGTCATCTGCAAAGGAAGACACGGTGCTGTGGCTGACATCCTTGTCTATGTCGGATATGAGGATGAGGAACAAGATGGGAGCGAGTACTGTGCCTTGTGGAACAGAGCTTTTCACCGTAGCTGCCTCGGACTTTACTCTGTTGACGACTACTCTCTCTGTTCTGTTAGTGAGGAAATTATAGATCCATCGACCGACTTTTCCTGTTATTCCTTTAACACACATTTTGTGCGCTATTACGCCATGGTCACACTTGTCGAAGGCTTTTGCAAAGTCTGTATATATTACATCTGCATTCTTTTTATCTTCTAGTGCATTTAGGACCTTGTCGTAATGATCCAATAGTTGAGACAGACAGGAGCGACCTGTTCTAAACCCATGTTGCCCTGGGTTGTGTAACTGATGGGTTTCTAGATGGGTGGTGATCTTCCTTCTTAGGACCCTTTCAAAGATTTTTATGATATGGGATGTTAGTGCTATTGGTCTGTAGTTCTTTGCTGTTGCTTTGCTGCCCCCTTTGTGGAGTGGGGCTATGTCTGTTGTTTTTAGTAACTGTGGGACGACCCCCATGTCCATGCTCCCTCTCCATAGGATGGAAAAGGCTCGTGATAGGGGCTTCTTGCAGTTCTTGATGAACACTGAGTTCCATGAGTCTGGCCCTGGGGTGACTACCACACACAGGATAGGTATAGGGTGACTACCACACACAGGATAGGTATAGGGTGACTACCACACACAGGATAGGTATAAGGTGACTGCCACACACAGGACAAGTATGGGGTGACTACCACACACAGGATGGGTATGGGGTGACTACCACACACAGGATAGGTATGGGGTGACTACCACACACAGTATAGGTATAGGGTGACTACCACACACAGGATAGGTATAGGGTGACTACCACACACAGGGTAGGTACAGGGTGACTACCACACACAGGACAAGTATGGGGTGACTACCACACACAGGATGGGTATGGGGTGACTACCATACACAGGATGGGTATGGGGTGACTACCACACACAGGACAAGTATGGGGTGACTACCACACACAGAAGGGGTATGGGGTGACTACCACACCCTTGACAAGTATGGGGTGACTTCCACATACAGGATGGGTATGGGGTGACTACCACACACAGGACAAGTATGGGGTGACTACCACACACAGAATGGGTATGGGGTGACTACCATACACAGGATAGGTATAGGGTGACTACCACACACAGGACAAGTATGGGGTGACTACCACACACAGGATGGGTATGGGGTGACTACCACACACAGGATGGGTATGTTGTGACTACCACACACAGGACAAGTATGGGGTGACTACCACACTCAGGACAAGTATGGGGTGACTACCTCACACAGGATGGGTATGGGGTGACTACCACACACAGGACAAGTATGGGGGGACTACCACACACAGGATGGGTATGGGGTGACTACCACACACAGGATGGGTATGGGGTGACTACCACACACATGGTGGGTATGGGGTGACTACCACACACAGGATGGGTATGGGGTGACTACCACACACAGGATAGGTATGGGGTGACTACCACACACAGGATAGGTATAGGGTGACTACCACACACAGGATAGGTATAGGGTGACTACCACACACAGGGTAGGTACAGGTTGACTACCACACACAGGACAAGTATGGGGTGACTACCACACACAGAAGGGGTATGGTGTGACTACCACACACAGGACAAGTATGGGGTGACTTCCACACACAGGACAAGTATGGGGTGACTACCACACACAGCGCAAGTATGGGGTGACTATCACACACAGGACAAGTATGGGGTGACTACCACACACAGGATGGGTATGGGGTGACTACCACACACAGGACAAGTATGGGGTGACTACCACACACAGGACAAGTATGGGGTGACTACCACACACAGGACAAGTATGAGGTGACTACCACACTCAGGACAAGTATGGGGTGACTTCCACACACAGGATGGGTATGGGGTGACTACCACACACAGGACAAGTATGGGGTGACTACCACACACAGGATGGGTATGGGGTGACTACCATACACAGGATGGGTATAGGGTGACTACCACACACAGGACAAGTATGGGGTGACTACCACACACAGGATGGGTATGGGGTGACTACCACACACAGGATGGGTATGTTGTGACTACCACACACAGGACAAGTATGGGGTGACTACCACACACAGGACAAGTACAGGGTGACTACCACACTCAGGACAAGTATGGGGTGACTACCACACACAGGACAAGTATGGGGTGACTACCACACACAGGATGGGTATGGGGTGACTACCACACACAGGATGGGTATGGGGTGACTACCACACACAGGACAAGTATGGGGTGACTACCACACACAGGACAAGTACGGGGTGACTACCACACTCAGGACAAGTATGGGGTGACTACCACACACAGGATGGGTATGGGATGACTACCACACACAGGACAAGTATGGGGGGACTACCACACACAGGATGGGTATGGGGTGACTACCACACACAGGATGGGTATGGGGTGACTACCACACACAGGATGGGTATGGGGTGACTACCACACACAGGATGGGTATGGGGTGACTACCACACACAGGATGGGTATGGGTTGCATAATGAAGATATAAAACTATGTAAAAAAAATTAAGCATTTAAATCTCTTTTGGAACAAAAATATTTTTGGAATTAATAATATTTAAATTGGTGGTCAGTCTATGAATGTTGTTGTGTTACTAAGGAGAGGACTTGAACATATTGCAGGCATTCATCAGTCCTATGAGAGCTTCTGGCATCATCACTGAGAAACAACTGGACCTGTTGTTTGCTAATTGGAATGAACTGATCCTGGTTAATTCATATTTTAATAAGTAAGTACTCTGTTTTGTTTTGTATATGTAATGACTGGTTATTGCCTACTTTTACCCCAGACATCATAATCAGTCAGCAGCCTCATTCCTCATACATATAAGAACAGATATATCAGTTACGAGTTGCCTTTTTTACTTAGTTTGTGAGCACATGTCATGATGAATATTTTCCTGCGCAGTCAGCCCTGACTTAACCACACAGATATGGAATGTATGACTCATTCATTAAGTGAAAGCTACATTAAACAAATTAATTTTGCTGTAAGATTTGATGTTAAGCCCAAGGTGCTCACCGGGATGGTAATTTATCACATGTAATTATATTTTTTAGGTGCATCTGATTTTCAAACGAGAGTCCACATTATAACCTGAGATAGACTGGCACAATAATATTCTGTTTAAACTTACTACTTTTATCCTTGTAAAACTGCCAAGATGCTGATCAGTGCATTTCTGCTTGCGCTTCAAATATTTTGAGAAAAGAAGAAAAATTGTCTGTAAAACAAAAGGTTAATTTTCTGTGTGTAAAAGGACCCCAAAAAATTTTTAATGTCAGTACTTACCAAGATACAAGACAGCGAAGTTGGTGCTGGGTGCTCACCTGACGGCAACATGGAGTCCTGCAGATGTACTTTATTTTCACATTTTTTTAATTTACTTAGTTTTTATGTTCTGGTAATTACAATTTATAGTAGTTCTTGTGATTTTAGAGCAAATCTTTGTTCTGACACTCATACCAGGTACACAAATAGTAATCAGACAGTCACAAACACACTAACATGTGAACATGTTCACCTGTCTTGGTCACAATGAAGAGAAATTTCAACTACTCAGATATGGAAAACTGAGAAAATTAAAACTGTATCAGGGTGTACAACAAATTCTAACCACACAATAGAGCGAGAAACTAACGTGAAGGACCTAGAAGTGATAATGTCAGAGGATCTCACTTTCAAACACCACAACAATGTATCTACCTCATCTGCTAGGAAAATGATAGTATGGATAATGAGAACCTTCAAAACTAGGGATGCCAAGCCCATGATGATTCTCTTCAAATTGCATGTTTTCTCTGGGCTGGACTACTGCTGTCTTAACTGCCCCCTTCAAGGCTGGCAAAATTGCTGACCTAGAGAGTGTACAAAGAATGTTCAGGCAACCATGGGTGAATCCTACTCAGATCACCCAGTCAAATATAAAATTAAACGCAACCTACTGCTCTGCACACAGACTGGTAAGGAGGCAGGGGGAAGCCCAAAAACAGATAGACTGGTAGTTCCTAAGACATTTAGTTCACAAATTATGAACGTAACTCAAAGTTCCTCTTTAGGAGGTCATTTAGAAATTACAAAATCTCTGTATAGAATATTGTAAGAGTTTTACTGTCCAAAAATAAGGCAAGATGTGAAGAATCACATCAGCCCTTGTAGAGAATGTCAGTGTGGCATGCAAAGAGTATGTTACACTTTATTCAGCATATGTACACACTCCTATATAGGCTGCTTCCTAACCAACGAACTGGGTGCTAAGGGTTTAGCAATCTTTAGGGGCCCCATTATTAAATCAGTACCTCCATTCATTAACCAATCACAGGTGGGCCTGCCAAGTGCTGATGTGAGGTGGTTTCACTCAGCCCTTGCCAGACTCGTATAGCCTCTGGTTGAGCACAGTTCTCTCTCTCTCTCAGGCTTTTGTCTTTGCCTCGATCTCTATGTGGTACACTTACATTTCAACTCTTGTACATAGTGTACATAAGTGCACATAAGATATATATATAATTGGTGAAGGAAAGTACAAGTTAAATACTACTGCTGTGTTTATTTTCACTCTGAACCCATTACGACTAGGTCAACAGGCCATTTATTACCTGTGTTCATAATATGGGAAGCCCTCTTCGTGTGAGCTGGAGCTGGAGTTGGTCTTAGTATCATTCAGATAGCCTTGCTATCGCTCGGCATTGCTTGTCGGCCTTGCATTCGCTTTCATTATTGTGTGTCAGTCTTGCATTCGCTTTCGTTAATGCGTGTCAGCCTTGCTATTGTGTGTGTGTGTATCCTGCAGTCGTATTGTGCATTGCTGCTTATTGCGTATATTGCAAACAGCATGTTAAGTT
Source organism: Cherax quadricarinatus (assembly GCF_038502225.1). Classification (NCBI taxonomy): domain Eukaryota; kingdom Metazoa; phylum Arthropoda; class Malacostraca; order Decapoda; family Parastacidae; genus Cherax; species Cherax quadricarinatus. The sequence continues at coordinate 8,149,664 of NC_091327.1, forward strand.
GGGGTTAATGCCACCTTTACGAGTCAGGCGATTGGTGTCTGAATATACACTACTAAATCTGCCCAAACTATCTCTACAGCATTTCTGGCAAATTGCTCACTCTGTTGGTATTGAGTATCAATGGACTCTCACTGCTGTGCATCTTCATGACATTATTCGTACAAAGTTGAGAGCTGAATCAACTATGGTGCTCCAAACTTAGGTATCTCCTGCTACAGGAGCTGATAATTGCAGATCTCCACTTAGGTTCCCTTGTAATATGGAAGGGACAACACAAGAGCAACCAGACCAGCAGTCTTGTGAAGCAGGTGCATTGGGTTTGTCTCAGGGCGAGTCTGCTTCATTGGTGCTTGAGTTACCCAAACTCAATCTTGAAACAACCAGGGAGCAGTGAACATATGCTAGGGAGGAGTTTGATAGAGAGAAGAAGAGGAGGCATTTCAAGCAGACCGTAGATGACTTTAGTGTGCAAAAGGCAGTACAGCTAGTTCCTTGTTTTGTTGAAGCCAAGCCTGAACAGTTTTTTGAGGCGTTTGAAAACCAGGCTCGAGCATTAAGGTGGCCTGAGGTGCATTGGGCAGCATTGGTGCATACAGCATTGTATGGTAAGGCACAGGAGTTTACATCTGTGTTGAATAATGACGAATTTGTCAACTATCAGGTGGTGAAAACCACGGTTCTTGGGGCTTATCAGTGTATTCCCACCAAGTACAGGAGGGAATTCAAATTAGGCAAGCGTCATCTGGGGTCAGTCTTGTGTAGACTTTGTAAGGCAGCAGTTGAAGGCATTCACCAAATGGTACAAGGCCAATGGTGTTGCAAATTTTTCTGATCTCACCCAGTTGCTTTTGGTGGATAACCTGCTGGAATCTATTGGACCAGAGGTTAGAGTCTTTCTGGAGAATCATTTGTTGACCACTGCATTGGAAGCAGCCACGTTGGCTGACACTTTTGAGAATGTCCGCTCCTCGTCCGAGTGGTCTTATCTTTCTTCTCAACAGCCTGGCATGAGTAGAGATCGTCAGAGAAGAGTTCCTGACTGGAAGACGAAATGGCAGGACAAAGGTGAATGATGACGCCAACCAACTAAGCCACCTGGTGAGCCATGTTATACAACTCACGGTCAACCTGGTGAGTGGCATCAAACTCGTGTTCAACAAGGTGAACAACGATGTTAGCACACAGACTGGTGCCAACCACAAAATCAGTAGGGAACCAAAGGAAAAACAAGAAGTAACCTGTTATTTTTGCCATAAACCCAGCCATCTGTGATTCAACTGCCCAGCTAAACCCCAGCCCTTAGGGAGAATTACTAATCTCCCTATTGAAATGAATGAGAAAGAACTGGAGTGTGGCATGGCTCCACACTACTGTACTTGCCATATCTCCCTTCAGGAGAGTTCAAAGAAAAGGGAAGCAAGAACATTTAGGGATACTGAGACATATTGTTCCCTTATAAAGGAGGGAGTACTTCCCCTCTCTGAACAAATTTCAGTGCACTCATCAGTTCTTTTAGAAGTATTTGGAGGAGCAGTATTTTCTGTCCCTTTACATAGAATGTACGTTCAGAGTAAATATTACACTGGATAATAGAAGCAGCAAGGAAGAGAGAGGTGAAGGTGCATAAACTAAAAGAGGAGGCAGTTAGGGTAAGATATAAACAACTATTGGCGGATAGATGGGCTAGTGAGAGTATAGGCACTGGGGTCGAAGATGTATGGGGTAGGTTTAAGAATGTAGTGTTAGAGTGTTAGAGTGTTCAGCAGAAGTTTGTGGTTACAGGAAAGTGGGTGTGGGAATGAAGAAGAGCAGTTGGTGGAATGATGATGTAAAGAGAGTAATAAGAGATAAAGAGAGTAATAAGGGAGAAAAAGTTAGCATATGAGAGGTTTTTACAATTAGAAGTGATGCAAGGAGGTTTACCTGGAGAGAGTTCCGGGGGTCAACGCCTCCACGGCCCGGTCTGTGACCAGGTCTCCTGGCGGATCAGAGCCTGATCAACCAGGCTGTTACTGCTGGCTGCACGCAATCCAACATACGAGCCACAGCCCGGCTGGTCAGGTACCGATTTTAGGTATATAGAGAGAAAAAGAGAGGTTAAGAGAGTGGTGAAGCAATGTAAAAAGAGATCAAATGAGAGAGTGGGTGAGATGTTTTCGAAGATTTTTCAAGATTTACCTATATTTTACACATTTTTAAAAAAATTCCAATAAAATCGATAAAAATCAATATTAATTTTGAATATTTCATATTTTTTAAAAGTACCTGAAACATTAAAAAACTCAGAAAAAGTTTTGGAGTGAGATTAATAAGTTGAGGAAGCCTAGGGAACAAATGGATTTGAAAGTTAAAAATAGGAGAGGAGAGTTATTAAATGGAGAGTTAGAGGTATCGGGAAGATGGAGGGAATATTGTGAGGAATTGCTAAATGTTGATGAAGATAGGGAAGCTGTGATTTTGTGTATAGGGCAAGGAGGAATAACATCTTGTAGGAGTGAGGAAGAGCCGGTTGCGAGTATGGGGGAAGTTCATGAGGCAGTGGGTTGAATGAAAGGGAGTAAGGCAGCTGGGATTGTTGGGATAAAGATAGAAATGTTAAAAGCAGGTGGGAATATAGTTTTGGAGTGGTTGGTGCTATTATTTAATAAATGTATGGAAGAGGGTAAGGTATCTCAGGATTGGCAGAGAGCATGCATAGTTTTTTTATTATTTATTTTATTATCACACCGGCCGATTCCCACCAAGGCAGGGTGGCCCGAAAAAGAAAAACTTTCACCATCATTCACTCCATCACTGTCTTGCCAGAAGGGTGCTTTACACTACAGTTTTTAAACTGCAACATTAACACCCCTCCTTCAGAGTGCAGGCACTGTACTTCCCATCTCCAGGACTCAAGTCCGGCCTGCCGGTTTCCCTGAATCCCTTCATAAATGTTACTTTGCTCACACTCCAACAGCACGTCAAGTATTAAAAACCATTTGTCTCCATTCACTCCTATCAAACACGCTCACGCATGCCTGCTGGAAGTCCAAGCCCCTCGCACACAAAACCTCCTTTACCCCCTCCCTCCAACCCTTCCTAGGCCGACCCCTACCCCGCCTTCCTTCCACTACAGACTGATACACTCTTGAAGTCATTCTGTTTCGCTCCATTCTCTCTACATGTCCGAACCACCTCAACAACCCTTCCTCAGCCCTCTGGACAACAGTTTTGGTAATCCCGCACCTCCTCCTAACTTCCAAACTACGAATTCTCTGCATTATATTCACACCACACATTGCCCTCAGACATGACATCTCCACTGCCTCCAGCCTTCTCCTCGCTGCAACATTCATCACCCACGCTTCACACCCATATAAGAGCGTTGGTAAAACTATACTCTCATACATTCCCCTCTTTGCCTCCAAGGACAAAGTTCTTTGTCTCCACAGACTCCTAAGTGCACCACTCACTCTTTTTCCCTCATCAATTCTATGATTCACCTCGTCTTTCATAGACCCATCTGCTGACACGTCCACTCCCAAATATCTGAATACGTTCACCTCCTCCATACTCTCTCCCTCCAATCTGATATTCAATCTTTCATCACCTAATCTTTTTGTTATCCTCATAACCTTACTCTTTCCTGTATTCACCTTTAATTTTCTTCTTTTGCACACCCTACCAAATTCATCCACCAATCTCTGCAACTTCTCTTCAGAATCTCCCAAGAGCACAGTGTCATCAGCAAAGAGCAGCTGTGACAACTCCCACTTTGTGTGTGATTCTTTATCTTTTAACTCCACGCCTCTTGCCAAGACCCTCGCATTTACTTCTCTTACAACCCCATCTATAAATATATTAAACAACCACGGTGACATCACACATCCTTGTCTAAGGCCTACTTTTACTGGGAAAAAATTTCCCTCTTTCCTACATACTCTAACTTGAGCCTCACTATCCTCGTAAAAACTCTTCACTGCTTTCAGTAACCTACCTCCTACACCATACACTTGCAACATCTGCCACATTGCCCCCCTATCCACCCTGTCATACGCCTTTTCCAAATCCATAAATGCCACAAAGACCTCTTTAGCCTTATCTAAATACTGTTCACTTATATGTTTCACTGTAAACACCTGGTCCACACACCCCCTACCTTTCCTAAAGCCTCCTTGTTCATCTGCTATCCTATTCTCCGTCTTACTCTTAATTCTTTCAATTATAACTCTACCATACACTTTACCAGGTACACTCAACAGACTTATCCCCCTATAATTTTTGCACTCTCTTTTATCCCCTTTGCCTTTATACAAAGGAACTATGCATGCTCTCTGCCAATCCCTAGGTACCTTACCTTCTTCCATACATTTATTAAATAATTGCACCAACCACTCCAAAACTATATCCCCACCTGCTTTTAACATTTCTATCTTTATCCCATCAATCCCGGCTGCCTTACCCCCTTTCATTTTACCTACTGCCTCACGAACTTCCCCCACACTCACAACTGGCTCTTCCTCACTCCTACAAGATGTTATTCCTCCTTGCCCTATACACGAAATCACAGCTTCCCTATCTTCATCAACATTTAACAATTCCTCAAAATATTCCTTCCATCTTCCCAATACCTCTAACTCTCCATTTAATAACTCTCCTCTCCTATTTTTAACTGACAAATCCATTTGTTCTCTAGGCTTTCTTAACTTGTTAATCTCACTCCAAAACTTTTTCTTATTTTCAACAAAATTTATTTTCAACAAAATTGTATAAATGCAAAGGGGATAAAAGGGAGTGCAAAAATTATAGAGGAATTAGTCTGTTGAGTATAACTGGTAAAGTGTATGGTAGAGTTATTATTGAAAGAATTAAGAGTAAGATGGAGAGTAGGATAGCAGATGAACAAGGAGGCTGTAGGAAAGGTAGGGGGTGTGTGGACCAAGTGTTTACAGTGAAACATGTAGGTGAACAGTATTTAGATAAGGCTAAAGAGGTTTTTGTGGCATTTATGGATTTGGAAAAGGCATATGACAGGGTGGATAGGGGGACAATGTGGCAGATATTGCAGGTGTATGGTATAGAAAGGTTACTGAAAGCAGTGAAGAGTTTTTATGAGGATAGTGAGGCTCAGGTTAGAGTATGTAGTAAAGAGGGAGATTATTTCCCAGTAAAAGCAGACCTTCGACAAGGATGTGTGATGTCACCATGGTTGTTCAATATATTTATAGATGGGGTTGTAAGAGAAGTGAATGCAATTGGTCTTGGCAAGAGGTGTGGAATTAAAAGATAAAGAATCCAACACTAAGTGGGAGTTGTCACAGTTGCTCTTTGCTGATGACACTGTGCTTTTGGGAGATTCTGAAGAGAGGTTGCAGAGGTTGATGGATGAATTTGGTAGGGTAGGTAAACGAAGAAAATTAAAAGTAAATATAGGAAAGAGTAAGGTGAAGAGGATAAGATTAGGTGATGAAAGATTGGATATCAGATTGGAGGGAGAGAGTATGGTGGAGATGAATGTATTCAGATATTTAGGAGTGGACATGTCAGCAGATGGGTCTATGAAGGATGAGGTGAATCATAGAATTGATGAAGAGGAAAAAGGTGAGCGGTGCACTTAAGAGTGTGTGGAGACAAACAACTTTGTCCATGAAAGCAAAGAGGGTAATGTATGAGAGTATAGTTGTACCAACTCTCTTGTATGGGTGTGAAGCATGGGTGATGAATGTTGCAACAAGGAGGAGGCTGGAGGCAGTGGAGATGTCATGTCTGAGGGCAGTGTGTGGTATGGATATAATGCAAAGAATTCATAGTTTGGAAATTAGGAGAAGGTGTTTGATTACCAAAACTATTATCCAGAGGGCTCAGGAAGGGTTGTTGAGGTGGTTCGGACATGTAGAAAGAATGGAACAAAACAGAATGACTTCAAGAGTGTATCAGTCTGTAGTGGAAGGAAGGCGGGGTAGGGGTCGGCCTAGGAAAGGTTGGAGAGAGGGGGTAAAGGAGGTTTTGTGTGCGAGGGGCTTGGACTTCCAGCAGGCATGCGTGAGCGTGTTTGATAGGAGTGAATGGAGACACATGGTTTTTAATACTTGACGTGCTGTTGGAGTGTGAGCAAAGTAACATTTATGAAGGGGTTCAGGGAAACCGGCAGGCCGGACTTGAGTCCTGGAGATGGGAAGTACAGTGCCTGCACTCTGAAGGAGGGGTGTTAATGTTGCAGTTTAAAAACTGTAGTGTAAAGCACCCTTCTGGCAAGACAGTGATGGAGTGAATGATGGTGAAAGTTTTTCCTTTTCGGGCCACCCTGCCTTGGTGGGAATCGGCCAGTGTGATAATAAAAAATAATAAAAAATTATTTATTTGCAAGTAGTATTTTGAAATTATTTTTTTACAATAATGGGCTGCAGTGCAAAGAGAGCCTCTATTATGCCTATGCATTATGGGTTGACTTAATTTAATGGCTTACTGACTACTTAACACTAAAGAAATTTATCATAGTTGTACAGTAGTTCTACTATTTATAAGTAAATCTAATTTATACAAATCAAAAGGATATATTCGTATATTCATATAGTAGGTTGGTAGACAGCAACCACCCAGGGAGGTACTACCGTCCTGCCAAGTGAGTGTGAAACGGAAGCCTATAATTGTTTTACATGATGGTAGGATTGCTGGTGTCTTTTGTCTGTCTCATAAATATGCAAGTTTACAGGTACGTCTTGCTACTTCTACTTACACTTAGGTCACACTACACATACATGTACATGTTTATTTATACACACTCATCTGAGTTTTCTTTGATTTTATCTCAATAGTTCTTGGTCTTATTACTTTTCCTTTTATATCCATGGGGAAGTGGAATAAGAATCTTTCCTCCATAAGCCATGCCTGTTGTAAAAGTCAACTAAAATGCCAGGAACAATGGGCTAGTAACCTCTTTTCCTGTAATAATTACTAAAAAGAATAAGAAGAAGAAAATTGTCAGTGGTTAGTCTGAATGTGCATGGATGTTGTGCAAATGATAAGAAAGAGATGATTGTGGATGTTATGAATGAGAAGAAGCTGGATGTCCTGGCTGTAAGTGAAACAAAGCTGAAGGGGGTGGGAGAGTTTCAGTGGAGAGTAATAAATGGGATTAGGTCAGGGGTTTCAAATAGAGTTAGAGCTAAAGAAGGAGTAGCAATAATGTTGAAGGATAAGTTATGGCAGGAAAAGAGGGACTACAAATATATTAATTCAAGGATTATGTGGAGTAAAATAAAGGTTGGATGTGAAAAGTGGGTTATAGTAAGCGTATATGCGCCTGGAGAAGAGAGAAGTGTAGAGGAGAGAGAGAGATTTTGGGAAATGTTGAGTGAATGCGTGGGGAGTTTTGAACCAAGTGTGAGAGTAATGGTGGTTGGGGATTTCAATGCTAAAGTGGGAAAAAATGTTGTAGAGGGAGTAGTAGGTAATTTTGGGGTGCCAGGGGTAAATGAAAATGGGGAGCCTTTAATTGAGCTATGTGTAGAAAGAGGTTTGGTAATAAGTAATACATATTTTATGAAGAAGAGGATAAATAAATATACAAGGTATGATATAGCACATAATGAAAGTAGTTTGTTAGATTATGTATTGGTGGATAAAAGGTTGATGGGTATGCTCCAGGATGCACACGTTTATAGAGGGGCAACTGATATATCAGTTCATTATTTAGTTGTAGCTACAGTTAGAGTAAGAGGTAGGTGGGAAAAGAGGAAAATGGCAACAACAAGCAAGAGGGAGGTGAAAGTGTATAAACTAAGGGAGGAGGAAGTTCGAGTGAGATATAAGCAACTATTGGCAGAAAGGTGGGCTGGTGCAAGTATGAGTAGTGGGGGGGGCTTGAAGAGGATTGGAATAGTTTTAAAAATGCAGTATTAGAATGTGGGGCAGAAGTTTGTGGTTATAGGAGAGTGGGTGCAGGAGGAATGAGGAGTGATTGGTGGAATGATGAAGTAAAGTGTGTGATAAAAGAGAAAAAGTTAGCTTATGAGAGGTTTTTACAAAGCAGAAGTGTTATAAGAAGAGTAGAGTATATGGAGAGTAAAAGAAAGGTGAAGAGAGTGGTGAGAGAGTGCAAAAGGAGAGCAGATGATAGTGTGAGAGGCACTGTCAAGGAATTTTAATGAAAATAAGAAAAAATTTTGGAGTTAAACAAGTTAAGAAAGCCTAGAGAACGGATGGATTTGTCAGTTAAAAACAGAGTAGGGGAGTTAGTAGATGGGGAGATGGAGGTTTTGGGTAGACGGCGAGAATATTTTGAGGATCTTTTAAATGCCGACGAAGAAAGGAAAGCGGTAATTTCATGCAGTGGCCAGGGAGGTATACCATCTTTTAGGAGTGAAGAAGAACAGGATGTGAGTGTGGGGGAGGTGCATGAGGCATTACGTAGAATGAAAGGGGGTAAAGCAGCTGGAACTGATTGGTTCATGACAAAAATGTTAAAAGCAGGGGGGATATAGTGTTGGAGTGGTTGGTATTTTTATTTAATAAATGTATGAAAGAGGGGAAGGTCCCTAGGGATTGGCAGAGAGCATGTATAGTCCCTTTATATAAAGGGAAGGGGGATGAAAGAGATTGTAAAAATTATAGAGGAATATGTTTACTGAGTATACCAGGAAAAGTGTACGGTAGGGTTATAATTGAAAGAATTAGAGGTAAGACAGAATGTAGGATTGCGGATGAGCAAGGAGGTTTCAGAGTGGGTAGGGGATGTGTAGATCAAGTGTTTACATTGAGGCATATATGTGAACAGTATTTAGATAAAGGTAGGGAAGTTTTTATTGCATTTATGGATTTAGAAAAGGCATATGATAGAGTGGATAGGGGAGCAATGTAGCAGATGTTGCAAGTATATGGAATAGGTGGTAAGTTACTAAATGCTGTAAAGAGCTTTTATGAGGATAGTGAGGCTCATGTTAGGGTGTGTAGAAGAGAGGTAGACTACTTCCCAGTAAAAGTAGGTCTTAGACAGGGATGTGTAATGTCACCATGGTTGTTTAATATATTTATAGATGGGGTTGTAAAAGAAGTAAATGCTACGGTGTTTGGGAGAGGGGTGGGATTAAATTATGGGGAATCAAATACAAAATGGGAATTGACACAGTTGCTTTTTGCTGATGATACTGTGCTCATGGGAGATTCTAAAGAAAAATTGCAAAGGTTAGTGGATGAGTTTGGGAATGTGTGTAAAGGTAGAAAGTTGAAAGTGAACATAGAAAAGAGTAAGGTGATGAGGGTATCAAATGATTTAGATAAAGAAAAATTGGATATCAAATTGGGGAGGAGGAGTATGGAAGAAGTGAATGTTTTCAGATACTTGGGAGTTGACGTGTCGGTGGATGGATTTATGAAGGATGAGGTTAATCATAGAATTGATCAGGGAAAAAAAGGTGAGTGGTGCATTGAGGTATATGTGGAGACAAAAAATGTTATCTATGGAGGCAAAGAAGGGAATGTATGAAAGTATAGTAGTACCAACACTCTTATATGGGTGTGAAGCTTGGGTTGTGAATGCAGTAGTGAGGAGGCGGTTGGAGGCAGTGGAGGTGCCCTGTCTAAGGGCAATGTGTGGTGTAAATATTATGCAGAAAATTTGGAGTGTGGAAATTAGGAGAAGGTGTGGAGTTAATAAAAGTATTAGTCAGAGGGCTGAAGAGGGGTTGTTGAGGTGGTTTGGTCATTTAGAGAGAATGGATCAAAGTAGAATGACACGGAGAGCGTATAAATCTGTAGGGGAAGGAAGGCGGGTAGGGGTCATCCTTGAAAAGGTTGGAGGGACGGGGTAAAGGAGGTTTTGTGGGCGAGGGGCTTGGACTTCCAGCAAGCGTGCGTGAGTGTGTTAGATAGGAGTGAATTGAGACGAATGGTATTTGGGACCTGACGATCTGTTGGAGTGTGAGCAGGGTAATATTTAGTGAAGGGATTCAGGGAAACCAGTTATTTTTATATAGCCGGACTTGAGTCCTGGAAATGGGAAGTACAATGCCTGCACTTTAAAGGAGGGGTTCAGGATATTAGCACTTTGGAGTGATATGTTGTGTATCTTTATAGGTATGTGCTTCTAAGCTGTTGTGTTCTGAGCACTTCTGGAAAAACAGTGATTATGTGTGAGTGAGGTGAAAATATTGAATGATGATGAAAGTATTTTCTTTTTGGGGATTTTCTATCTTTTTTGGGTCACCCTGCCTCGGTGGGAGACGGCTGACTTGTTAAAAAAAAAAAAAAATATTCAAAAATCCTTTTTATAAAACATAATTCAAGAGTAGTTTACAGTAGTTTACAGTATGAGAATGCTACAGTTTGGTGAAGGACAATACTGCTTTTGGTAGGTATGTATGGTAATTTGTCAATAAATGAACTTGGTCATCTAGTCTTGAAGTTTTAAGATTTACGTAATTGTTAGATTTATTGGTAATGTTAAATATTGAGTGTTAGAGTATTTAGTCTAGGGTGATTTTGTTTATTTATTTATTTATTTATTTATTTTAGGTGCGGGATTACCAAAACTGTTGTCCAGAGGGCTGAGGAAGGGTTGTTGAGGTGGTTCGGACATGTAGAGAGAATGGAGCGAAACAGAATGACTTCAAGAGTGTATCAGTCTGTAGTGGAAGGAAGGCGGGGTAGGGGTCGGCCTAGGAAGGGTTGGAGGGAGGGGGTAAAGGAGGTTTTGTGTGCGAGGGGCTTGGACTTCCAGCAGGCATGCGTGAGCGTGTTTGATAGGAGTGAATGGAGACAAATGGTTTTTAATACTTGACGTGCTGTTGGAGTGTGAGCAAAGTAACATTTATGAAGGGATTCAGGGAAACCGGCAGGCCGGACTTGAGTCCTGGAGATGGGAAGTACAGTGCCTGCACTCTGAAGGAGGGGTGTTAATGTTGCAGTTTAAAAACTGTAGTGTAAAGCACCCTTCTGGCAAGACAGTGATGGAGTGAATGATGGTGAAAGTTTTTCTTTTTCGGGCCACCCTGCCTTGGTGGGAATCGGCCGGTGTGATAAAAAAAAAAAAAAAAAAAAAAAAAAATAAAAAAAAATTATTTATTTGAACATGATACAGAGAAGTACAAGGAATACAATTTTTAAAGTGCAGCATGTCAAAGCCCCTTGTATGCAGAGCATTATGGGCAGACTTAAAATTAACTTAAGATTAACTAAGCAATGATATATTCAGTGGTACAAAAATTATTGTAAAACAGATAACAATTTAGTACAAATGAGTATTACAAAGACAGGTCATATGGTCATTTACTGTGTTGCTGTGTAATCACTAGAATGGAGTATTCTGTTAGGTAATGAAGTTAAATAGTAACAAAGTTTGATTGGGTCACAGGTTGATATTTATAAGATACAATAATGAGATACATATATGAGATACAATTTATGAGATACAATTATTCAGTATTTATTTAGTTGTGGGTGAGTAAGTGATTTCTGAGAAGAGACTTGAATTTATAAACAGACAGTGTTTCTTTTATATTCGCAGGTAATGAATTCCAGATTTTAGGGCCTTTTATGTGCATTGAGTTTTTGCATAGCGTGCGATGGACACGAGGAACATCAAAGAGTGATCTGTGCCTTGTGTTATGGTCATGTGTTCTGTTGAGGTTGGTAAGGAGATGTTTGAGGGGAGGGTTTATGTCAGAGTTAAGTGTTCTATGTATGTAGTAGCTGCAGTAATAAGTATGGATGTTTTGTATTGTGAGTAGGTTTAGAGTTTTGAATGTTGGTGGAGTGTGCTGTCTGTAGTGGGAATTTGTTATCATTCTGACTGCAGCCTTTTGTTGGGTGATTAGTGGTCTGAGATGGTTTATTGTTGTTGAGCCCCATGCACAAATTCCATAGGTGAGATAGGGGTAAATAAATGAGTGATATAGGGCCAGGAGGGCTGACTGTGGAACATAGTACCGTATCTTCGATAGTATGCCTACGGTCTCCGAAATTTTTTTGGAAATTTATTGTATATGTGTTTGAAATTTGAGTCTATTATCAAGGTGGATTCCTAGAAATTTTCCCGTCTGTGAGTTTTCTCATAGGTGATCTATTTATCATTATGTTAAGAGGCACATCTGCAGCTCTGTTACCAAACTGAATGTAGTAGGTTTTGTCAATGTTTAGAGTAAGTTTGTTGGTCCTCATCCAGGTTGATATTTTCTGTAATTCGGTATTTACAGTATTGGCTAGCATGACTGAGCTCGGGTGAGAGAAGACGTATGTAGTGTCATCTGCAAATAGTGTGGGTTTGAGTAGTTGCGATGCATTTGGTAGGTCATTTATGTATATGAGAAAGAGAAGAGGGCCTAGGACACTTCCCTGTGGGACACCAACTGTAATTGGCTGTTCAGAAGAGTTTGCCCCATTTGTGTACACATATTGGCTTCTGTTGCTGAGGTATGACTTTAGGTAGTTGAGGGAGTGCCCTCTTATACCATTGTGTGACAATTTTATGTGGAGCAAGTCATGGTCAACTGTATCGAAAGCTTTACATAAGTCAAAGAAGATCCCAGTGGGACTTCTTTTTTCTCTATTGCAGTATAAATATGTTCTAGCATGTGGATAATAGCATCATTAGTATTTTTATTAGGCCTGAACCCAAATTGACAGGGGTTGAGTATGTTGTGGGAGATGAGGTAGGAATAGATACGCTTATGGGTTAATTTTTCAAAGATTTTAGAGAGAGGGTGTAAGTTGGATATTGGCCTATAGTTATTCAAGTCTGTGTGGCCTCCTCCTTTATGGATCGGGGTAACCCTTGCTATTTTGAGAACTGTTTACCTGGAGACCTGGAGAGAGTTCCGGGGGGTCAATGCCCCCGCAGCCTGGTCTGTGAGCAGGCCGCTGTAGAAATGGTAGAGGATTCAGTGGATTTGTTAAAGAGTGTTGCAATGATTGGTGATAGCAACTGTGACACTTTTTTGTATATAATGGGTGGTAAGGTATTTAAATCTCCTTTCTTGTTTTTTAGTTTGTTGATAATAAGGGAGACTTCAGTTGGGTTAGTCGGAGCTAGGAACAGTGTGTTCGGGTAGTTGCCAGTGAGGTAGTCATTGGGTGGGGTATTTGAGCTTGGGATTTTATTGGCAAGGTTTTTTCCTATGGTGGAGAAGAAATCTTTGAGTCTGTTTGCTGTTTCAGTAGGTGGGAATTGGGGTTCATCTGGTTTTGTTAATTCAATTTCGCTATTTCATGTTATCTTTTTTGTTCCTAGTATTTCTGATAGGGTTTTCCAGGTCTTTTTTATGTCACCTCGTAAGTTGGATAATCTGTTCTCATAATACAATTTTTTAGCCCTTGTTATTAGGCTGGTTAGGATTGATGAGTAACGTTTTGTTTGGTCTCTGGTTATGTGGCCCATTCTGTACTGTTTTTCGTATAGGTGCTTTGTATTTATGGATTTGAGGATACTGGGTGTTAGCCAGGGACTGTTCAGTCTCTTTGCAGTCATCTGTTTAGTTTTTTTAGGGCAGTGCTTGTTATAGAGGTATTGGGTCTTTTTTAGAAATTGATTTTCAGTCCAGATTACTTAAGTATTTTCTTGTAATGAATTCCAAATTTTGGGGCCCTTAATGTGCACAGAGTTTTTTTTTAAATGTGATATGGACATGGGGTACATCAAAAAGTGATCTGTGCCTTGCGTTATGGTCATGTGTCCTATTAAGGTTGGTGAGGAGAAGTTTGAGTGGAGGGTTTATGTTTGAGTAAGTATGGATGTTCTTAATGGTAAGCAGATTTAGACTTTTGAATATTGGTGGAGTATGCTGTCAGGAGTGGGAATTTGTTATCATTTTGACTGCTGCCCTTTGCTGGGTTATTAGTGGTCTTAGCTGATTTAATGTTGTTGATCCTCATGCACAAATTCCATATGTGAGATAAGGGTATATGAGTGAATGATACAGTGCTAGGAGAGGTGATTGTGGAACATAGTACCGTATCTTTGATAGTATGCCTACAGTCTTAGAGATTTTTTTGGTGATTTGTTGTATATGTGTCTGGAACTTGAGGCTACTGTCAAGGTGGATTCTTAGGAATTTTCCCTCCATGAGTCTTATGACAGGTGATCTGTTTAGCGTTATGTTAAGTGGAACATTTACAGCTTTGTTTCCAAACTGAATGAAGTAGGTTTTGTCAGTATTCAGGGTAAGTTTACTAGTCATCATCCAGGTAGATATTTTCTCCAATTCATCATTGACAGTGTTGGCGAGTATGACTGGTTTTGGGTGGGAAAAGATGTATGTAGTGTCATCTGCAAATAATATGCGTTTGAGTAGCTGTGATGCATTCGGTAGATCATTGATGTAGATGAGAAAGAGGAGTGGTCCAAGGACACTTCCCTGTGGGACTCCTACTGTGATTGGTTGAGTAGAAGAGTTTGCACCATTTGTGTACACATATTGGCATCTGTTACTAGGGTATGACTTTAGGTAGTTGAGGGAGTGGCCTCTTATACCATAGTATGTTAATTTAGTGTACAGCAGTTCATGGTCGACTGTATCAAAAGCTTTATGTGAATCAATGAAAATTCCGAGCGGCACTTCTTTCTTTTCGAGAGCGATATATATTAGTTCTAGCATGTGTATGATAGCATCATTTGTGCTTTTATTATTCCTGAATCCAAATTGACAGGAGTTTAGTATATTATGTGAGATGAGGTAGGAATAGATCCATCTATGAATTAATTTTTCAAAGATTTTAGAGAGGAGTGGTAAATTAGTTATTGGTCTATAGTTATTCAAGTCAGCTTGGTCACCTTTGTGGATCGGAGTGACCCTTGCTATTTTGAGAATTGCTGGGAAGGTGGATGATTCAGTGGATTTGTTAAAGAGTGTTGCAATAATTGGCGACAATACTTGAGAAGCTTTTTTGTACACAAAAGTTGGCAAGTTGTTTATGTCTCCTGCCTTGTTTTTAAGGATGTTGATGATGAGCAAAACTTTTGCAAAGTTAATCACTGATTGTGTGGGTCCATTATCTAAGTCCAAGTCTGGGAACCAGTACTTATTCACTAGGTATCCAGAAGCATTCCCAATGTGCAGTATCAATACCAAAGCCATTCGTAAAGCCCTAACAAAGTTTATCTCCTGCTTTGGCATTCCTAAGTCTATTCAGAGTGACCAGTGTACTAATTTTACTTGCAAAGCATTTAGGGAAGCATTAACCAGGCTAGAATAATTCATAAATTATCCACTGCCTATCATCCTCAGTCCCAAGGTGCCATGGAAAGATTTCATCAAACATTAACCCTTTCAGGGTCAAGAGGCCCTCTCCTAAACTTGTTCTCAGGGTAGAAAATTTTTCCAAAAAAAAAATCAAAATTACAGTGGACCCCCGCATAACGATGGCATCACATAGCGATTATTTCGCATACCGCTTACTTTAATTGCAAAAATTTTGCCTCACATACCGCTTAAAAACCCGCTTACCGATTTTCGTCCGAGACGCGCTCACATGTTCCGCCGGTGGCATTGTTTACCAGCCAGCCTCCGCGGTAACATCCAAGCATACAATCGGAATATTTCGTATTATTACAGTGTTTTCGGTGCTTTTTCTGGAAAATAAGTGACCATGGGCCCCAAGAAAGCTTCTAGTGCCAACCCTACAGCAATAAGGGTGAGAATTACAATAGAGATGAAGAAAAAGATCATTGATAAGTATGAAAGTGGAGTGCATGTCTCCGAGCTGGCCAGGTTGTATAATAAACCCCAATCAACCATCGCTACTATTGGTGGTACAGCTGCTGCTGCTGCTGCACTGTCAGCTGCTGCTGCTGCTGCACTGTCAGCTGCTGCTGCTGCTGTAGCACCGTTGTTGGTGTGGCTTATTGAGAATACCAAGAAACAATTAACCCCAGAGGATTTGCCACCCAGGATAACCCAAAAAAGTCAGTGTCATCGAAGACTGTCTAACTTATTTCCATTGGGGTCCTTAATCTTGTCTCCCAGGATGCAACCCACACAAGTCGACTAACACCCAGGTGAACAGGGAAAAATGCCTGGAACTAGTGCTCATATTGGTGAATTTAAAGCCAGCAAAGGTTGGTTTGAGAGATTTAAGAATCGTAGTGGCATACACAGTGTGATAAGGCCTGTTCTGGAAGAAAATGCCAAACAGGACCTACAGTACTCAGGAGGAAAAGGCACTCCCAGGACACAGTGTCTCATCAGTCATTGCTGCATCTTCAATAAAGGTAAGTGTCATTTATTCTTCATTTAGAAGACTAGTACATGCACAATATATACTGTGCATATACTACTCTACTATTGTGCATGTATCCTTCTCTTTGTGTGTGGGAAAATGTATATTTCATGTGGTAAAATTTTTTTTTTCATACTTTTGGGTGTCTTGCACGGATTAATTTGATTTCCATTATTTCTTATGGGGAAAATTTATTCACATAGCGATTATTTCGCATAACAATTACCCCTCTTGCACGGATTAAAATCGTTAACCGGGGGTCCACTGTATTTGTTCTTATGAAATGATAGATAATCTTTTCCCCGATCATAATGACACCAAAAGTATGAAATTTGATGGAAAACTTACAGAATTATGCTCTCACAAAGTTAGCAGTCTCAACGATGTTTATGCAACAGCGATTTTGCTCACATTGAGCCCTATTTTCGGCCATTTCCAATGTACCAGTCTACAAAAGTCATAGCTATTTCGTTAGAACTCTATTTGTTCTATCAAATGAGTACAAGGAACCAGCCAGTTACCGATTTTAACTATCCAATTAAGTGGTCAGAAATTGGCAATAGCGCCAATTTCACACAAAGTTCAAAATATGTCAATTTCAAAATAGGGTCCAGAATAAACAAGATAGGCATTCCTGGCACTAAAATAACATTTTCTCTCTTCATTAGTCATGTCTCCAGGCCCCTCTTACCACTTTGAACTTTTATTCGCATTTTGTGCTAATTTTTTTATACTGTGCACACTGACCACGCAGACCCATTCTTTCATATGTAGGCCTACCAGCTTTCTATCGCTAGATTTGAAGGTGCTAGAATGTACGCATACTAGTTTGGCACCAACCCTAGAGTGCTAGCCATACTAGTATGACACCGACCTTGAAGGGGTTAAAAACCATGTAGATGAATGGTTCAGAGAACCGACAAGTTGATAAATTAGACATGTGCAACATTTGGGTATCTTTAATGTGGAAACGTTTCACCACACAGTGGCTTCATCAGTCCATACAAAAGAGAATGGTGAAGAACAGGAGTTTGAGGTAATCAGTCCCTCAGCCTTGAGCAGATGTGGTCAGTCCATGAATCTTGAAAAGAATACAGCATATGCGCGGAGAAGTAGGTTATATTCCGTAGGCAGGAGAGGTGCAGCAGTCATAGGTGGTATCACATTTGTCCAGTGTGGAAGTAAGTCGTGCCCAAGGGTTAGGCAAGTGAAGAATTCCCTGTATTAAGATCCCAAGATGTTGTTGTGTCAGACAAGAATGTAGATGAATTCTTCACTTGCCTAACGCTTGGGCATGACCTACTTCCACATTGGACAAATGCGATACCACTTACGACTGCTGTATCTCTCCTGCCTACGGTATATGAGCTACTTCTCCGCACATATGCTGTATTCTTTTCACGATTGATGGACTGACCACATCGACTCAAGGCTGAGGGGCCGATTACCTCAAACTCCTCCTGTTCTTTATCATTCTCCTTTGTATGGACTGATGAAGCCACTGTGTGGCAAAACGTTTCCTCATTAAAGATACCCAAATGTTGCGTGTGTCTAATTTATCATTAAAAACCATGATGAGAACTTATAGCATGCATTTTCCTACAGACTGGGATAAATCACTTCCTCTGTTGCTGTTTGCAATGAGGGAAACTGTGCAAGAGTCCACAGGGTACAGTCCGTTTGAGCTGATTTTTGGGTACAACGTATGAGGTCCTCTTTGGGTGCTCAAAGAAGGATGGATGGGAAAAGATGCTTGCATAACACTCTACAACCCTTCTTCAAGGTTACAGGTGGCACATCAGGTGGCTAAGGCTAACTTGAAAAAACTCAAAATACTATGAAACAAAGGTATGACAGAAACTTAAAGTTTTGCTCCTTCCATCCAAGAGACAAGGTGTTGGTCCAGAAACCTATATCTGGCCACACCTTAAAAGCTAAACTTATGGGACTTGTGCATATTGTAATTAAATTATCTGATGTAAGTCCTCAAAGAGTAAATATACCACATTAATCAGATTAAAGGATTTCATACTCCAAATAAAGTCCCAGTAATGACTCTGTCCTCTGCCTCTGTAGACAACTCTGATTCCTTGCACCCTATACCTGAAATTTAAGTAAAGCTTCCCAGTTCTGTCCTCAAGGACCCTTGCCCTTTAACCCTTTGACTGTCGAAAGGCCCAATCTTGAAGTGTCTCCTGGTGTCGCAAAATATTCGAAAAAAAAAACAAATTATTTTTTCTTATGAAAATGTTAAGATTATTTTTCTGATTGTTTTAGTCCCAAAAAAAAATTTTTCCCATCAGTACTTACCGAGATATAGAGGCATGAAGTTTGCAGAAAATGAGCCGCATATGGCAACAGCGGCGACTGCCGCTCACCCGGTAAACTTTAGTTTACTTGTATTTGAAGGTTTGTTGTTTTTTTTTCACTATTTTATTTTTTCACATAACTTATGTGGCCTATGAGACCAAAATAAGGTGCAATGTACATATATACACTCGTTGTATACAACACAATAAGCACACAAACATAATTATCAATATATTGTTTACAAAACTTGTTTACAAAAACAAACAATACAAAAAATTTTTTATTACTATTGTTCTATAATATATATACCAATATACAGTCACTGAATATATTCCTAGAAGTTCTGTAGCTTGTGGAACTCTGTGAAACATGGTGTCATACACAGTGGTGTTTTACACTGTTACACATAAAACATGGTGTCATACACAGTGGTGTTTTACACTCCTCACACATAAAACATGGTGTCATACACAGTGGTGTTTTACACTCTCACACATAAAATATGGTGTCATACACAGTGGTGTTTTACACTCCTCACACATAAAACATGGTGTCATACACAGTGGTGTTTTACACTCTCACACATAAAACATGGTGTCATACACAGTGGTGTTTTACACTCTCACACATAAAACATGGTGTCATACACAGTGGTGTTTTACACTCTCACACATAAAACATGGTGTCATACACAATGGTGTTTTACACTCCTCACACATAAAACATGGTGTCATACACAGTGGTGTTTTACACTCCTCACACACAAAATCAGTGTGTGTGCATTTTTGTTGAATTTTTTTTATGTACAAAGACAAAACACCTCGTCTGAGCAGTTTTCTTCAAAGTATTAGCAGGCAGTTGTGTTATGTAGTTATCCTAGGTAAATGGTCGTGTGTCATCATTCCTTCCTAATTTCCTTCATTCCTTTCCTACCTGGAGGCTACCTGGAGGGCATTCCACCTCTCTTCCTACATTCCTTCATCTGTCCTTCATTACTTTTTTCCTTCCTTTCATCTAGTCCTTCCTTCATTCCTGCCTTCCCTTCTTGCTTCTGGTTTCTATAATATATATACACATATATAGTCACTAGATACTTCCATAAAACTGCTGTTATCACCCTTCAGCAAGCTTGTCTTGGGTGGGAGTGTGTGGCTTATAATTGTTTTGAGTCAGGAGTGGGCAGCTGTCAAAATGACATATTGTCTCATTACTCACTCCCCCTACCGCCTGTCAAAACAATGGGGTCGGATGCTGCTTCCCCCTCCATTCTATCTAATTATCTTTCTCCCTCATTCTATCTCTTTCAATCTGTCTCTCTCTTTCTCTCTGTCTGTCTATCTCTGTCTCACAGGTACACATAAATACAACTATACATAGTGTAAATTACCTAGGATAACCCAAAAAATCCAGACAAAGTGCTATACTCTGCTTGAAGATGTGAGTAAACGTGATGATGACACAGTCTTGTGGCTCTCTTTGAGACAGACCTAGACGGATAGACAGGGAGCTTGGCAGACAGACAAATAGACAGACAGGCAAATGTTTGTTCGTCGTCATCTTCTCCTCCTCCTCCTCCTCCTCCTCCTCCTCCTCCTTCTCCTCTTCCTCCTCCTTCTCCTTCTCCTCTTCCTCCTCCTTCTCCTTCTCCTCCTCCTCCTTCTCATTCTCCTCCTCCTTCTCCTTCTTCTCCTTCTCCTTCTCCTCCTCCTCCTCCTTCTCCTCCTCCTCCTCCTCCTCCTCCTCCTCCTCCTCCTCCTCCTCCTCCTCCTCCTCCTCCTCCTCCTCCTCCTCCTCCTCCTCCTCCTCCTCCTCCTCCTCCTCCTCCTTCTCCTTCTCCTCATCCTTCTTCTTCTCCTCATCCTTCTCCTCCTCCTTCTTCTCCTCCTCCTTCTCCTCCTCCCTCTTCTCCTTCTCCTCTTCCTTCTTCTCCTTCTCCTCCACCTTCTTCTCCTTCTCCTCCACCTTCTTCTCCTTCTCCTCCTCCTCCTTCTCCTTCTCCTCCTCCTTCTCCTTCTCCTCCTCCTTCTCCTTCTCCTCCTCCTTCTCCTTCTCCTCCTCCTTCTCCTCCTTCTCCTCCTCCTCCTCCTTCTTCTCCTTCTCCTCCTCCTCCTGGCTCTTGACAGATGGACAGCTGCCCCCCTCCCTCCACCCTGGTTTACGCTCATCAGAGGTCAGCTCTTATCAGATGTTATCTCCCCTTATCTTGTCACTGTCATGGGGTGAACTGTTTTCATGCCTCAAGGGAACATATTATTACATATTATTATTATTAGGTATTATTATTATTATTATTATTATTATTCCTCTTCTTCTTCTTCTTCTTCTTCTTCTTCTTCTTCTTCCTTCCTCCTCCTTCCTTCTTCTTCCTCCTTCCTCCTCCTTCCTTCTTCCTCCTCCTTCCTCCTCCTTCCTCCTCCTCCCTCCTTCCTGCTCCTCCCTCCTTCCTCCACCTCCCTCCTTCCTCCTCCTCCTCCCTCCCTCCTTCCTCCTCCTCCCTCCTTCCTCCTCCCTCCCTCCTTCCTCCTCCTCCCTCCTTCCTCCTCCTCCCTCCTTCCACCTCCTCCCTCCTTCTTCCTCCTCCCTCCTTCTTCCTCCTCCCTCCTTCCTCCTCCGCCCTCCTTCCTCCTCCTCCCTCCTTCTTCCTCCTCCTTTCCTCTTCCTCCTTCCTTCCTCCTCCTCCTCTTCCTCCTCCTCCTCTTCTTCCTCCTCCTCCTCTTCTTCTTCCTCCTCCTCTTCTTCCTCCTCCTCCTCTTCTTTCTCCTCCTCCTCCTCCTCCTCCATTGCTTTTGGTCTCAAACTCCTCGAAATCATGAAATTGATCTTCATTGACACTTCTATCTGTGTTAGAGCATCACTTGGGAAGAGAAGAGTCCCAGATTTGCTGGGAAGTCACATATTTCTTACTGCTAGACATGCTGAAAAAGGACGACTGAAATGGTATTCCCACAATGCACCACTGGCTCCCCGATTTTTTTTATATGGTGCACACTGACCATGGAGACCCATTCTCTCACATGTGGGCCTACCAGCTTTCTCCTGCTTGATTTGAAGCCGCTAGAATTTATGCGTATAGATACGTCAAACATGGTATCTCCTATGACGTATATATACGACCGCAACAGTCAAAGGGTTAATGGTGTGGCTGTCTAAGGCTCAAGTAACAAGTTTAACTGTGCTCCTACAATCTTACCCTGACATTTTTTGGGTGTTCTGAAAAAATGTACACTAGGATATCATGATGTAGATTTTGGAAACTCTAAACCTATTAAACTCTTCCCCTACAGAGCTAATCCTGAAAAACAGAGGCTACTTCAGCAGGAGGTTGCATTTCTGTTATAACATGGGTTAGTGGAGGAATCATCTAGTCCATGGGCTTCACCATGCATCCTTGTTAAGTAGTTTGATGGAGGTTTTTGAATTTGTACAGACTACCGTAAGGTGAATGAGGTCAATATTCTAGATTCTTATTCTCTGCCACATTTGGATGACATAATCGACTTCATGGGTAAGGCTACTATTATGTCCAAGTTAGGCCTCCTATTGGGTACCTTTGACAGATAAGGCAAAGGAAATCTCTGCCTTCAAAATTCCAGGAGGTCATCAGTACAGAGAAACTCCCTTCGGGATGTGGAACTTGCTGGCATTGTTCCAAAAGTTGATCTATCAGGCTATTAAAGAACTTCAAGGCATGAAAGCTTACCTAGATGATATTGTAGTTGTGTCCGATACTTGGGACCAACATATGTCCAGACTTAAAGCTCTCTTTGACAAATTTCTGAGTTTCCAGTTAACAGTTAATTTATGCAAGTCATCCTTTGGCCAGGCTACTGTTAGTTTTTTGGGCCATGAAGTAGGTAGTGGTAAAGTGGCCCCTAAATTTGTTAAAATTCTTGCCATAAAAAATTATCCAGTACCTCATAATAGGAAATCCCTCCAACATTTCTTAGGTATGACAGGGTTTTATAGATGATTCTGTAAGAATTTTGCAGATGTTGTAGCCCCTCTAACCTCGCTTACCAGTAAAAAATAAAATTTGAGGGGACCCCAGAGTGCCAAGACTCGTTAACTAAAGTGAAACTTCTACTTTGTACTGCACCCATTCTCCTGTCTCCTGATTTTTCAAAACTCTTTACATTATTGGTTGATGTTTACAAGTCAGGGGTAGGGGCATTACTTCTACAAAACACTGGGGAAGAGTGCTTGCAGCCTGTGGCTTATTTCTCGGCCAAGTATCAACCTCACCAGAGGGCCTTCTCCACAAATGAAAAAAAAGTCCTGGCTCTGGTACTGGCATTAGAGCATTTCGAGGTCTACATTAGTCATCTCAAGTGGTCACAGTCTACAGTGACCACAACCCTCTGGTCTATCTCACCTCCATGAAGAACCACAACACACACCTCAGGATACAACCATATAATTTATGTATATTACATATTGCTGGCAAGGATAATAAACTGGCTGATTCTCTTTCTCATATATAAATTTAATTTATGGTGTGTTAGATTAGGATGTGTTAGGGACTATATGGGTAGCCTAGCTCTTTCCCCCCTCCCTTTTTTATATATAAAATATTTTGGTGGTGGGGGGGGGTTACTGAGGGGATATTCTGCTACTGTCCCCTGGTATCTTGAATCTACGTTAACCCTACTGTCCACTGTCTCGCTCTGAGTTTAGGGCTTGACTTTATGTCTCAAGAAAAGTTTAGCTCTATCTAATGAGTTTGATGGTTGAGAGGAAAGGCAGTTCCATTATTGTTCAGTGCCATGGCAGCATGCTACCCATGGAGGTGGAAGCCTAGTCCTGGCCATTAGAGCACTTTTGGGGTGGGAGTGTGGCATGCAAAGAGTACATTACACTTTATTCGGCATATGTACACACTTCTATATAGGCTGCCTCCCAATCAGCGTACCAGGTGCTACAGGTTTAACAATCTTTAGGGGCCCCATCGTTAAGTCAGTACCTTGGTTCATTAACCAATCACAGGTGGGCCTGGCAAGTGCTGAGGTGATGTGGTTTCACTCACAATCAGCCCTTGCCAGACTTGTATAGTCTCTGGTTGAGCATAGTTCTCTCTCCGGCTTTTGTCTTTGCTTTGATCACTGTGTACATAGTACAGTGGACCCTCGCCTAACGCTATTAATCCGTTCCTGAGAGCTCAATGTTAGGCGAAATTATCATTAGGCGAATTGATTTTCTCCATAAGAAATAATGGAAATCAAATTAATCCGTGCAAGACACCCAAAAGTATGAAAAAATAATTTTTTACCACATGAAATATTAATTTTAATACACACAAACTGAAGAAAACATGCACAGTTACATGACACTTACCTTTATTGAAGATCTGGTGATGATTGATGGGATGGGAGGAGGGAGAGTGTGGATGGTCTTAGTGTTTAGAAGGGGAATCCCCTTCCATTACGACTTGAGGTAGCAAGTCCTTTTCCGGGGTTACTTCCCTTCTTCTTTTAATGCCACTAGGACCAGCTTGAGAGTCACTGGACTTCTGTCGCACAATATATCTGTCCATAGAGGCCTGTACCTCTCGTTCCTTTATGACTTTCCTAAAGTGTTTCACAACATTGTCAATGTAATAGTCACCAGCACGGCTTGCAATAGCTGTGTGAGGGTGATTTTCATCCATAAAAGTTTGCACTTCAAGCCACTTTGCACATATTTCCTTAATCTTTGAAGTAGGCAACTTCTTCAATTTCTCTCTCCCCTCCTCCGAAGCAGTTTCCTCACTTGTGGCCTCTTGCTGTTGAAGATGATCTAGCAGCTCATCAGTGGTTAGTTCTTCATTGTCCTCCTCCACCAACTCTTCCACATCATCCCCACTAACCTCCAACCCCAAGGACTTCCCCAATGCCACAATTGATTCCTCAACTGGCATACGCTTCTCAGGGTTAGCCTCAAATCCTTCAAAATCCCTTTGGTCTACACATTCTGGCCACAGTTTCTTCCAAGCAGAGTTCAAGGTCCTCTTAGTCACTCCCTCCCAAGCCTTACCTATAAGGTTTACACAATTGAAGATATTAAAGTGATCTCTCCAAACTCTCTTAGAGTCAATTGAGTTTCTGAGATCACCACAAAGCACCTTTCAAACAGAGCTTTTGTTTTTTGAAGTTTGCAATGAGCTGCTGGTCCATGGGCTGCAGGAGAGGAGTGGTATTAAGAGGCAAAAACTTGATCTTAATGAAGCTCATGTCTGCAGAAAGTCGCTCTGCCACGTCTGAAGGATGACCAGGAGTATTGTCTAATGCCAGGAGGCACTTAAGGTCAAATTTATTTTCATTTAGGTAATTTTTCACAGTGGGGGCAAATGCATGGTGTAACCAGTCATAGAAAAAGTCCCTAGTGACCCATGCCTTACTGTTTGCCCTCCACAGCACACACAAATTAGCCTTGAGGATATTCTTTTGCCTGAACGCTCTGGGAGTTTCAGAGTGATACACCAATAAAGGCTTCACTTTGCGATCACCACTAGCATTGGCACACATCAACAGAGTAGCCTGTCTTTCATAGACTTATGTCCTGGGAGTGCCTTTTCCTCCTGAGTAATGTAGGTCCTGCTTGGCATTTTCTTCCAAAACAGGCCTGTTTCATCACAATTAAACACTTGTTCAGGTTTCAGTCCTTCACTGTGGATGTACTCCTTGAATTCATGCACATACTTTTCAGCTGCTTTGTGGTCCAAACTGGCAGCCTCACCATGCCTTTATCACACTATGTATGCCACTATGCTTCTTAAATCTCTCAAACCAACTTTTGCTGGCCTTAAATTCACTCACATCACCACTAGTTGCAGGCATTTTTCTAATTAAATCGTCATGCAACTTCCTAGCCTTTTCACATAAGATCGCTTGAGAGATGCTATCTCCTGCTCTCTGTTTTTCATTTATCCACACCAGTAGCAGTCTCTCAACATCTTCTATCACTTGCGATCTCTGTTTCGAAAACAAAGTTGCACCTTTGGCAAGAACAGCTTCCTTGATTGCCGTTTTCTTGGCCACAATAGTAGCGATGGTTGATTGGGGTTTACTATACAACCTGGCCAGCTCGGAGACATGCACTCTACTTTCATACTTAGCAATGATCTCTTTCTTCATATCCATTGTAATTCTCACCCTTATTTCTGTATGGTTGGCACTAGAAGCTTTCTTGGGGCCCATGGTCACTTAATTTGAAGGTGAAATCACTAAAAATGCTGTGATAATACGAAATGTTCCAATTGTATGCTTGGATGTGACCGCGGAGGCTGGCTTGTAAACACTGCCACCCACGGAACAAGTGAGGCTGGCTCAGGCCGCACGTGGACGCGTCTCGGACGAATCGCATTGAGCGAGTTTTTTAGCGCTAGGCGAGGCAAAATTTTTGCATTAAAATGTATCACTAGGCGGATTTAACGTTATGCGATGCCATCGTTAGGCGAGGGTCCACTGTATACTTAAGTGTACGTAATGCATAAATAATTGGTGAAGGAAAATACAAGTTAACCTTTGAGGGTCGGTCACATACAAGTACGTCATTGAAGCCAGGGTCAGTCATGTACTTGTACGCCTAAATTCTAGCGCCTTCAGATCTGGTGGAAGAAAGCTGGCAGGCCTACATATGAAAGAATGGGTCTGTGTGGTCAGTGTGTGCAGTAAAAACAAAATTCTGAAGCATGCTGTGCATAATGAGAAAAAAAAGCTTCGACTGTGTTTTTGGTTTAAAACAGCTACTTTCTAGTGTACAAGTACCATCTGACTTACGACTGAGCTTGGTTCCGACCAACTGGTCACAAGTCAAAATGGACGTCAGTCGATCCTTTGAAAATTGCTGACATACTGGGTAGGGCATAATGTCAAACCTTTGATATATAAACTACCTACATAGTACTGTAATGTAATGTACAATCATTATTTCATTCTTTTTACCATAATTTGCTTCTATTGATATACATTCTATTGATATGTATTTTAATCATTTATGTACTGTATATTATGTATACATGGTAGTGAACTGTATTGTAAATTTTACATCTCATACAGTATCGTATGTTACTGTTATCTTTAAGTACTGTTAACACAGTGGAATGGGAGAATTCCACTGGTAGTGTCATCCTGGCAGAATGTCCTATAACCTATGCCCTAAGTAAAGAGAAACAACTCTGGAACATGTGTAATACGTATTCGGTTGGCTAGCAGGCAGGCCAGCCAGCCAGCTGGGTGGGTGGTTGACTGCCTGACTGACTGAATTTGGATCTCTTTCCATCTGTATCTATCTATCTATCTATCTATCTATCTATCTATCTATCTATCTATCTATCTATCTATCTATCTCTCTCTCTCTCTCTCTCTCTCTCTCTCTCTCTCTCTCTCTCTCTCTCTTTTTCTTAAACAGGGTTTGACAAGATTAGGTTAAGGATCCCTAGCTTTATTGACAAACTATTTACAGGTTATGGAATCCTAACTTTATTGACAAGCTAAGAGCTGTTACCTACATCAGCTCATTTGAAAGCATTTTTTCTGTTATGAAACATACAAGTAGGGAACAGGATGAAGTTGGAGCCATCTGTGGGCCAGCATTTTCATCTGATCAACTGACTTATCTCATTGACATCATAATGCTGTATGAATGTGTTCCAGACTCGAGTCATCCTGGGAATAAATGATCTCAGATGAAGTGATGTTCTGGAGAAGGGTACAGCCAGAGTGAAGTTGCTGCTTTCTGCCCGTCTTGTGGTATAGAAGCTTGCTTCACGCTGTCCTCGAAGTGGAGCCAAGTGTGGTACTTTTACAATATTGGCCTTGTACATAACAGTAAGGCCACCCACATCCCTCCTGTGTTGAAGGCTCTGCTGAAATGACAGATCTATCTATCTATCTCTCTCTCTCTATCTCTGTATCTCTCTCATTCTCTCTCTGTATCTCTCTCTCTCTGTATCTCTCTCTCTCTCTCTCTCTCTCTCTCTGTATCTCTCTCTCTCTCTCTCTGTATCTCTCTCTCTCTCTCTCTCTCTCTGTATCTCTCTCTCTCTCTCTCTGTATCTCTCTCTCTCTCTGTATCTCTCTCTCTCTCTGTATCTCTCTCTCTCTGTATCTCTCTCTCTCTGTATCTCTCTCTCTCTCTGTATCTCTCTCTCTCTCTCTCTCTCTCTCTCTCTCTCTCTCTCTCTCTCTCTCTCTCTCTCTCTCTCTCTCTCTCTCTCTCTCTCTCTCTCTCTCTCTGTATCTCTGTATTTTTTTTTTTCTAACACAGGGTTTGACAAGGTTAAGGATCCCTAGCTTTATTGACAAGCTATTTACAGGTTAAGGATTCCTAACTTTATTGGCAAGCTAAGAGCTGTTACCTACATCAGCTCATTTGAAAGCATTTTTATTGTTATGAGACATACAAGTAGGGAACAGGATGAAGTTGGAGCCATCTGTGGGCCAGCATTTTCATTTGATCAACTGACTTTATCTCGTTGACATCATTATGCTGTACGAATGTGTTCCATACTCGAGTCATCCTGGGTATATATGATCTCAGATGGAGTGAAGTTCTGGAGAAGGGTACAGCCAGAGTGAAGTTGCTGCTTTCTGCCCATCTTGTGGCATAAAGCTTGTTTCACGCTGTCCTCAAAGTGGATCCAAGTGTGGTACTTTGACAATATTGGCCTTATACATAACAGTAAGGCTACCCACATCCCTCCTATGTTGAAGGCTCTGCTGAAATGACAGATCTATCCAGATCTGCTCTGTCAAGCAGTCGCAGATGAGGGGGGGGGGCAGGCAAACCAAGAAAGTGGAGCATACTCAAGGTACGAGCGTACTTGTGCCTCGTACAGAATCTTGCAACCCCTACTGTCAAGTAGATGCGAGATACAGCGAAGTGCTGTAAGCTTCCTGGCTGCCTTGTTTGCAAGATTTACAACATGGTTCTTCATGGTTAGTTTAGAGTCAAATTTCACCCCAAGGATATCAACTTCTTCTCCAGGTGCCAACACCCTCCCATTCATCCTTACTACTGCACCAGCATTACCATCATGGTGCCTAGAGACGATCATCATTTGCATTTTCTCAGGTGCAAATGTTACTTGCCATCTATTTCCCCAAGCTGATATAGCTCTCAGCTGGTGATTGATGTAGCTTAGAGCAGCTGGCATTTCTTCTCTTGGATAAGTGAATGTCAGTGTGCAGTCGTCTGCATATGCATGTGATTCTGGGATGAGATGAAGAAGGTCGTTGAAGTAGACATTCCATAACAATGGTCCCAGCACGCTTCCTTGTGGAACACTTGCGCCAATAGGATGTCTTGCTGATTCTGTTCCATTGAGAACTACACTTAGAGATCTACCATGAAGGTAATCACTGAGGAGACATAGCGTAGAGCCTGCAATTCCCAGTGCTTAAAGTTTTGCTAAGAGGCCCTGGTGCCACACCCGGTCGAAAGCACCAGCAATGTCCAGTGCTACCACACAGCTGACTTTGGATTCATCCAGTGACTGGTGCCACTTAGTGGAGAGGTTTAACAACAGATCAGCAGCTGAGTAACCTTTCCTGAAGCCATATTGACGATCACAAAGTAGTGAGTGATAGTCAAAAAACTCTGTCATTTGTCTTGAGATTATTGTCTCAAGGATCTTACCAGTGATTGACAGGAGTGACACTGGTCTGTAGTTGCTGATTTCTGCTTTGCTCTTCTTTTTGTGAACAGGGACTACATTTGCCTCTTTCCATAGAGAGGGCCATTTACACTGTACTAGGCAGTGCTGAAAGATGCGAGTTAGAGGTGCTGCTAGCTGATCTGCACATCTTCTCAACAATCTTGGGCTCAACTTGTCTGGGCCCACAGCCTTTCCTTGGTCAAGCGATTTAAGAAGGAAATGCACCTCCTCCTGCCTTATTGTCACCACTGACAGTTTTGACACAGTTCTTGCAGCTAGCCAAGGAGGGTCCCTTGCTGGATCAGGAACTTGCATTTTGGTAGCAAAGTGTTCAACAAAGAGGTCCGCCTTCTCTTGACTACTAGTAGAGGTGGTCCCATCCTGTCGATTTAGAGCTGGAATAAGTTCATCAGGCAGATAACCTTGTCTGTCCTTGACCAGGGACCACCAGGTTTTGTAGCCTACCCTACCTGATGCTAGCTTTCTTTTAGTGTCCTCCTCCCATTTAGCAATGGCCCACTTTTGAACGTCGCCCATATGTCTACAGGCTTGCATGTGCAAGTTCCTGTTATAGGTGGTAGGATGTCTCTTATACCTTCGCCATGCTTTGTACTTAGCAGTAGCAGCCTCTCTACAACGAAAGCCAAACCAAGGCTGATCTGTAGGCTTCGTCACATATTACCGGTGAGGAATGTGTTCTTGTTGTAGATTAAGGATGTGTCCAGTGAAGGCTTTCACTTGGTTGTCAACATCCCCTTGGAGAAGAGCATTCCAATCGGTGGTGGTGAGCTCAGAGCAAAGGGCTGGCCAATTACCTCTTTCCCATAGCCAGGTTGTGCGTGTGGACTCCTCACCTCATTCTGTTGGGATCTTAAGTGTCGTAAAAACAGCCTTGTGGTCAGGCAGTCCAACGTGGCCGAGGGGTTGACAAGTGACTATGCCTTCTGCCAGATCACTCACTACTGGGTCAAGGGAGGAGCCAGAGATATGAGTAGGGAAATCAACAAAGTTTCTCATGTCAAACACTGCAAGAAGGTCATTAAAGTCCCTCTGTATAAGGTGCTGGTTGAGGTCACCAACAATTATAATATGTTGACAGTTGTGTTGTAGCAGAAGGGAGTCAATATTTTCCATTAGGAAGTTGATGGGGTCTGCATGTTGCCACTGAGGTCTGTACATTGCACATGCTAGTACAAAGGTACTAGTGTTTATACAGAGCTTGAAGAACATCATTTCAAGATGTGTAGGGGTGGCAACATCAATGTGCTGGGCATGAACACTTTTAGAGAAGCACACAGCAACACCTCCTCCTTGCCCTTGCCTGTCTCTTCTCATCCATGAGGTGTAACCAGCAATTCATGCAAAATTTTCTGGAGTCCTGTCATCCAAAAATGTTTCAACAACAGCTATCATGTCGGGATGTCGAGTGTTCACAAAACTATGTGTGAGCTCTCCAACATTAGTGATGAAACCTCTAATGTTGGCCGACAGGATGCTGATAGACTGGCTCCTCATGATGAAGTGGTCAGCTTGAGGTGGTGGGTGTGTAGGGAATGTAAGGTGCCTGCCCTTCAGAGAGGTAGGGTACTGAGGCAGCTGCAGGGATGTAGGTCTGTGGTCTTGTATAAGGCACAATCCCACCTGCTGGGCTGGGATAGGAGTAGCTAAGTGGGTGACGTGTGAGAGTGTTCACCAATTCGGAGATCCTGCTGGTTTGTTCTGAGAACAGGTCTCTAAACAGGTGGCCCTGTCTGTCTAGTTCCTTTTTCTTCCGACACTGCTCCTCCTTATGTCCTTTCTTGTAGCAGTAATTACACCTGGTATCTCGCAGGCAGTTGTTGGCAGTGTGCCCCTTCCGGTGACAGCGGGAGCACAGCCTAGGTGCCTGGGAGGGTGGACAAGGATTTGTTGCACCTCCTGTGTTTTGCAGATTTGTCCTCAGATTCTGCCGCTGGAACTGTGTTAGTGGAGGGTGAGACGGCTGTAGATGTCTTCCTCCTCCACGTCCTCCTCCACGTCCTCTGCCCCGTCCTCTACCAGTTCTGACAGATGTGTCCCTGCTGTTCGTATTTCGCAGTAGGTGATCAGGTGCAGTGAAGGTTCCCTGATTATTAACTGCACCGATCTCTGGTGGAGAAACTCCTGGCTCAGAACTTGCTGACAAAGCACTACTACCAGATTCTGGAATAGTGTCGGCAGGTGTGCTGACAGGTGTAGGATCAGAGATGGTATGTGCACTGTCAAGTAGACTGGCAGTGGCTGAAGCAGAGATGTCAGGTGTAGGAGAATTAACAGATCCAAGTCTTCCCTCGTTGCTGGGAAGAGGATTTGTTCCCTCTGTGGTGGTCAGAGGAATTGTGTTAGAATTCCCAAAGGTAGTGTTTTGAACTCTGTCAGTCTGTTGGACCTTAGCGATGACAGAATTCCACCAGTTGTTTACCCCTGAGTTAAGCTCAGTGTGGGACTTCCAGTCTTTGTCAATAGTGTCACCATCAGCTGAGCAGCTTACATCACTTGATGCAGGCTTGCACTGGCCTTCTACAATAGCTTGTAGGTTATCTAATGATTTGAGGAGCTCATGAAGTGCTTCCCTGTGATGGATTATCTTAGCTGCAACTTTACAACAACACAGCCCAAGAGGGCAGTCTTGATCTTTGGACAGGAGTCCCTGAGGTAGGACTTCTGAACCTTCCTCCTGTAGCTCCAGGCTTGTATCCACATATACCACAGGATTATGGATATCCTTAAATTTTCTGAGATTTTCAACCTGGCTGCAACAAAATTCTTCTTCTGGAATGCAATCTGTGTGGCAGTAGTTGGAACAAGTAGGCTCCTTACATCTAAGAAGAATTTTGTCCCTTGTGGTATACCCACAAACACTGCAGTAACTACTGGGACAATAGCCAGATAGCGTAGATATTCTTGCTATTTTATGTGTGAAGTCATCCCAGAGGAGGCTTGTAGGTTTGAAGTTCACAGGAGAGAGAGGGTTGATGGTGGTGGGGGGGGGTGGTGGTGTCGTGGGTGGGGTGGTGGTTTTGTGGGTGGGAGTGTTTATGGCTGGGTGGGTAGTGAGGGCAGCAGTGGCCGGCCAGCTGGAAGTGTTGCCTTCTCACTATCACTTAATAAACACTGTTTATGCTGTCCACTTTTCCACTAAAGGAAGATGTTACACAAATCACTGTGTTGCATTGTACCAGTCACGTTGTTATAAAGCACCAGATGCTAGTACATAGCACAAACATATATAATATTAGATAATATTAGATGCTCACTCTGAAGGCAATAGTAACGTCACTCCTAAGGCCTGCCACTGTCCCCTCACTCACACTCACACCATGTCTTCACCATACCACACTTAAATATCACTGATATTGCTTGTATTCACTTCAGTGGAGGAGTTGGCTTACTTGTACTAATGTGTTGTAGGTAGTTCTTCGTCACTGAACAGTTTTTATCCTCACCAACCCTCGTAGTTAAGTAATATTAAGAAAGTTTGTGGAGCACACGGTGACACGTCTTCACCCTCTCTCTCTCTCTCTCTCTCTCTGTATCTCTCTCTCTCTCTCTCTTTGTATCTCTCTCTCTCTCTCTGTATATCTCTCTCTCTCTCTCTCTCTCTCTCTCTCTCTGTATCTCTCTCTCTCTCTCTCTCTCTCTCTCTCTCTCTGTATCTCTCTCTCTCTCTCTCTCTCTCTCTCTCTCTCTCTCTCTCTCTCTCTCTCTCTCTCTCTCTCTCTCTCTCTCTCTCTCTCTCTCTCTCTCTCTCTCTCTCTATCTCTCTGTATCCCTCTCTCTGTATATCTCTCTCTGTATATCTCTCTGCATCTCTCTCCCTCTCTCTCTCTCTCTCTCTCTGTATCTCTCTCTCTCTGTATCTCTCTCTTTCTCTCTCTTTCTCTTTCTCTCTCTCTCTCTCTCTCTCTCTCTCTCTCTCTCTCTCTCTCTCTCTCTCTCTCTCTCTCTCTCTCTCTCTCTGTATCTCTCTCTCTCTCTGTATCTCTCTCTCTCTCTCTCTCTCTCTCTCTCTCTCTCTCTCTCTCTCTCTCTCTCACAGATACACGTAAGTAAAGTTATCATACATAGTATAAATTACCTTGGATAACCCAAATAATCCAGACAAAGTGCTATACAGTGGATCTGTGCTCCAGTGCCCTAAATTAATAACACTATTAATAATTATTATTATGTATTATTATTACAATAATACATATGTACTAATATTAACAGTAATAATAATATTAAACTATAATATAATATAGTGCTTACTCATTACTTACCTTAAAATATCTGTAGTCTTAATGTAGAGTGAGAGGTGAGCAAACAAGATTAAATGAATAAATGAGAGAGAGAATGAGAGTGTAGAAGGTTCGTGAGTTTTGTAAACAAAATAGTTGTTGTTGTTGTTGTTACCAGCCCGGACACAAATGGCTTTTGTTCACTGCCAAGCCGACTGGAAAAACATCTCATATTTATATTAATTTATATGTTACATAGCGTGTTTATTATATAATTTTGAAAAAAAAAATCATAGATTAAGCAAAATGTCTATATTAACGTTTTATACACAATGTGCCTCAGAGTGATTATTATTGTGTTATTATTATTAATATGGCATCTTCAAGACCAATAACAAACTCTTAATTTTAATGTGTAGCTGCACACCAGCATAGGTGCAGGATATGGAGTTTAAAGTGGTTAAGTTCATATTTTATTCATTCTAGAGTGTATATCAGGCTTTTATGTTATTTGTATTGTTTATTATGTCATAACAGATGAATTGTGATAGATAAATAAGCTGTATAGTGATATTAGCATCATACTGCTTCATGTGTAATACCTGTTGGTTCATGAGCAGCTCTGAGACAGAGACAAGCAGACAGAAAGACACACACAGGTAGACACACACACAGGTAGACACACACACAGGTAGACATACACACAGGTAGACAGATACACAGGTAGACAGACAGACACACACAGGTAGACAGACAGACACATAGGTAGACAGAAAGACACATGCACAGGTAGACAGACACACAGGTAGACAGAAAGACACACACACAGGTAGACAGAAAGACAGACACACACAGGAAGACAAAAGACAGACACACACAGGAAGACAAAAGACAGACAGATATACAGGCAGACAGATAGATTTATGTACAACAGTGAAAACAAATAGAGAGAGTTCGAGAGTAAGAGCCTTTCTTGCCTTCTTGCCACAATCTCCAGTGCAAAATTCAGACTTCCTCTTAGGGACCATGGTGAAATTTACTGTCCAGTTAGTACAGTTAATACAGTAAGTATGATGCTGCTGATAGGGCAGGGTAACTCAAACTGATGCTGCCTGCATGGCGCATTGCTGCAGCGAGTATCGTCAAATATTGTACAGTGGCATGTATCAGCCGGCCCAGCCCAGGGTATCTTTATTGAGGAAACATTTTGCCCCACAGTGGTTTCATCAGTCCATACAAAGGAGAATGGTGAAGTTCAGAGAACCGACAAGTTGATAAATTAGACACATGTACAACACTTGGGTATCTTTATTGAGGAAATGTTTTGCCACACAGTGGCTTCATCCATCCATACCTTTCACCTTTGTATGGACTGGTGAAGCCACTGTGTAGCAAAACGTTTCCTCAATAAAGATATCCAAGAGTTGCACATGTGTCTAATTTATCAATATAGTGGTAGTTTCCAACATGTGGGGCCAACATGTTTCCCAATATAAAGCTGTCTTTGAGAAGTTTATGAGTTTCCAGTTCACTGTTAATTTGTGTTAGTCATTCTTTGGCCAGTCTGCTGTTACTTTTTTTGGGCCATGAAGTAGGTAGTGGTAAAATAGCCTCTAAATTTGCTAAAAATTTTGCCCTTAAGAATTACCTAGTACCTCATAATAGAAAATCCCTCCAGCATTTATTAGGGATGGTAGGTTTTTACAGATAATTCTGGAAGAGCTTCGAAGATGTTGTAGCCCCCCTAACCTCACTTACCAGTTAGAAACAAAAATTTCAGTGGACCTCAGTGTCAAGCATTTAATAAAGCCAAATGGCTACTTTGTACTGCACCTATCCTCCTGTCTCCCAGTTTTTCAAAACCTTTTGAATTACAGGTTGAATCATGCGAGTCAGGGGTAGGGGCAGTACTCTTACAAAACTGTGGGAAAGAGTGCTTGCAGCCTGTGGCTTACTTCTCTTCCAAGTATCAACCTCACCAAAGGGTTTATGCCACCATTGAGAAAGAAGCCCTCGCTCTGATACTTGCATTGGAACATTTCGAGTTTTACATGGGACAGTTGTCCCAAGTGGTCCCAGTCTACAGCAGTCACATTCCACTGATCTGTCTCAACACCTTGAAAAACCACAACACATGTTTGATAAGATCGAGTCTCAGGATGCACCCTCATAATATTAAACTCATTCATATTGCTGGCAAGGAAAATAAGCTGGCTGATTCCCTTTCCCATGTTTAATTTAGGTTAGGATGTGTTGAGGACCATATGAGTAGCTTAGTTCTTTTTTTTCACCCCTTTATAAAATGTGTTTTAATGTTGTTGGTGGGGTTTGTTTTTTAGTGAGGGGACATTCTGCCGCCACCTGCATGTATCTTGAACCAATGTTAGCCCTACTGTCTGCTGTCTCTCTCTAGGGTAGAGTTTGACTTTGAGTCTCAAGAAAAGTTGAGCCCTGTCTAATGAGTTGGATGGTTGAAAGGAAAGGTGGTTCCATTATTGTTCAGTGCCATGGCAGCATGCTACCCGTGGAGGTGGAGGCCTAATCCTGGCTATTAGAGCCCTTATGGGGTGGGGGTGTGGCATGTGTCGCATTCCCATATAGGCTGCCTCCCAACTAGCGAACCGGGTGCTAAGGTTTTAACAATCACTAGGATACCCGTAGTTAAATCAGTACCCCGGTTCACTGACCAATCACAGGCAAACCCGCCAAAGTTGAGGCAATGTGGTTCACTTGCAGTCAGCATTTGGCAGACTTGCATACCTGCTGGTTGAGTATGGTGCACTCTTGCTTTTGCTTTGCCATCTGTCACCATTGTGTACATTTATTATTATTCCATCTGTACATGGTGTACATGTTTGTATATAGTGGGTTAAGGTAAAATATACATTTTAGTCTATCTGCTGAGTTTGTTTTGCTCCAAACCCCATTATGACCAGGTCATAGGCCATACATTACCTATGTTCATAATAGTAATTCTGCCTGATCCTCATCCAATTTAATTCTCCTCATTAACTTCACATCATCTGCAAACAGGGATACTTCTGAGTCTGTCCATTCCATCATGTCATTCACATATACCAGAAACAACACTGGTCCTAAGACTGACCCGTTTGGAACCCCATTCGTCACGGCGCCCACTCTGACACCTCATCACATACCATGACTCATTGCCTCCCTGTCTTGTGATCCATTGCAGTGCCTTTCCTGTTATGCATCCCTGATCCTCTAGCTTTTTTGCTAATCTCTTGTGAGGAACCTGTCTCTCTTAAGGAATTTTTTATCATGGTTAGGATGTTTGGCTCAGCTTTATATTCAGCAGCACCTCAACTGAATGCTGCATACAATCATTTCATGTAAAGTTTCACTGTACTGAACTACACCAGGATCAGCCATACCTGGAGAGGGTTTTGGGGGTCAACACCCCCACAGCCTGGTCTGAGACCAAGCCTCATGGTGGATCAGGGTCTGATCAACCAGGCTGTTACTGCTGGCTGCACACATATTAACGGACGAACCACAGCCTGGCTGGTCAGGTACTGACTTTAGATGATTGTCCATTGCCTTCTTGAAGACAGCCAGGGGTCTATTGGTAATCCTCCTTATGTATGCTGGAAGGCAGTTGAACAGTCTTGGGCCCCTAACACTTACTGTGTTGTCTCTCAGTGTATTCGTGGCACCCCTGCTTTTCACTGGGGAATGTTGCATCTCCTGCTTAGTCTTTTGCTTTCATAGGGAGTGATTTTCATGTGCAAGATTGTTACTAATCCCTTTAGGATTTTCCAGGTGTATATTGTCATGTATCTCTCTTGCCTGCATTTCAGGGACTTCAACTGTTCCCAGTAATTTAGGTGCTTTATCATACTTATGTGTGCCACAAAAGTTCTTTGTACACTCTCCAGATAAGGAATTTCGCCTGCCTGGAAGGGGGCAGTTAGTGTACAGCAGTATTCCAGCCATAGTTAAAATTATAGTCACTGAAATTAATGTTTCAGTTAAGCAGGCTTTCTCTGTATATTCACATATAATTTTCAACTACTTTTAGTAGTAAAAGTAGGCCTAAGACAGGGATGTATGATGTCGTCATGGTTGTTCAATATATTTATAGATGGAGTTGTAAGAGAAGTGAATGCTTGGGTGTTGACAAGAAGTGTGGAGTTGAAGACAAAGAATCTAACCCAAAGTGGGAGTTGTCACAGTTGCTCTTTGCTGATGACACTGTGCTTTTGGGAGATTCTGAAGAGAAGTTGCAAAAGTTGGTTGATGAGTTTGGTAGGATATGTAAAAGAAGGAAATTAAAAGTGAATATGGGAAACAGTAAGGTGATGAGGACAAAAGATTGGATAACAGAAGATTGCATATCAGATTGGAGGGAGAGAGTATGGAAGGAGGTGACTGTATTCAGATATTTGGGAATGGACGTGTCAGCAGATGGGTCTATAAAAGATGAGGTGAATCATAGAATTGACGAGGGGAAAAAGGTGAGTAGTGCACTGAATAGTCTGTGGAAACAGAGAACTTTATTCATGAAAGCAAAGAGTGGAATGTATGGGAGTATAGTTATGCCAATGCTCTTGTATGGGTGTGAGGCATGGTTGGTGAATCTTGCAACAAGGAGAAGGCTGGAAGAAGTGGAGATGTCATGTCTGAGGGCAATGTGTGATGTGAATATAATGCAGAGAATCTGTAGTTTGGAGATTAGGAGGAGGTGCGGGATTACCAAAACTATTATTCAGAGGGCTGAGGAGGGGTTATTGAGATAGTTTGTACATATAGAGAGGATGGAATGAAATAGAATGACTTCAAGAGTGTATAAATCTGTAGTGGAGGGAAGGTGGGGTAGGGGTCGGCCTAGGGAAGGTTGGAAGGAGGGGGCATAAGCTTGTTAGATAGGAGCAAATGGAGACAAATGGTTTTTAGGACTTGTCATGCTGTTGGAGTGAAAGCAAGCTAACATTTATGAAGGGATTCAGAGAAATCAGCAGGCCAGACTTGATTCCTGGAGATGGGAAGTGCAGTGCTGGCATTCTGAAGGAGGGGTGTTAATGTTGCAGTTTTATAACTGTAGTGTAAGCATTCCTCTGGCAAGACAGTGATGGAGTGAATGATGATGGAAGTTTTTTTCTTTTGGGCCACCCTGCCTTGGTGGGAAACGGCCAATGTATTAATAATAAAAAAAAAAATTCAACTTCTTGGTATCACTTATTACAATACATAATATATCACGTTAGGTCTGTCTGTGTCTTAATCAGCCTGAATATTTTGTATATTACAGAGCACTCAAAGTTCGTCGTATGAATAGTAGCGGAGGTGTTATTACTATGATTGCTGATGTCTTGTGTCAGCAGGTGAGTCATGTATTGATATTTGTGGGTGTCCCATAGCTTGTTGTGGGTGTCCCATAGCTCATTGTGGATGTCCTGTAGCTCAATGTAGGTGTCCTGTAGCTCATTGTACATGTCCTGTAACTCAATGTACATGTCCTGTAGCTCAATGTAGGTGTCCTGTAGCTCAATATAGGTGTCCTGTAGCTTGATTGCTAGTGCACTCAGCTCACACACTGAGGTCCGTGGTTCAGTCCCCGGGTGAAAACATTAGGAGTGCTCCCTTAAGACACCTGTTGCCCATGTTCACTTACCAGTAAAATAGGTACCTGGGCGTTAATTGACTGGTGTGGTTTGCATCCTGGGACAAAATTGACCTAACAAGGGGCTTTCTATACAGTAGTATGTCATTGATGTCAGCTAGGCCTGTATACCTTGTACATGTACTTGTAGAAATAAAGATTAAAAATATATATGAGGTGTTGCATAGAAGTAAAGAATAAGTGCTAGGACAACCAAAATCTTGTTTAATGAATGAATTGATTCCTTAGTGTTTTCTCTTTTGTGGGAATTTAGGGAGCCACATAACAAGTATAATAATCAGAACTTCATTGCTCAGATATCCACCGCACCTGTGTTTTTCTCCAGTGTTGGAATTTGTTGTTTATTCTTTTCTGCTGTACAACACCAGACAAGATACTTATCAGCACCATTGGATGCTACACTGCATCAATAGAAAATAAGGGAGCACTCACTATCAGAGAATACACCCAGTCTCAAAAAAAACTTAAACAGGATCCTAGCTAATGAAATTCACAGGCTGATGTACTCCACCTCACAGGTGGAGTACAGTTTTTGTTTTATTATTGCCAGGAAAATGAACTTTTTGTAACCCAAAAGACAATTTTTTAATTTGGACATTGAGAGCCATTTTAATTTTGTGGGTCTGAAGAGTGAAAGGGTTAATGAAAACAAGGTTTTTACAGAGCAGCCAATTTCACCTCAGTCCTTACCAACAGAATCAGTAGGTGATCTCTAACTATGAGTATTCTTAAGTTTAATGTTTAATGGTGTATGAATATTGTTTACTGCAGAGTCAGTGTACTAATGTGTATTGTTTCAATATTGCAGATAAGTCAGTTAACACCGTACTTGAGGTTCTGCAGTATACAGATACGAGGAGCAACTTTACTAGGTGAAAAGTAAGTTGGTGTATATGTATGTACACTATAACATACAATACTGTTTTAACCTGTTAACTCTCAAACTTGATCTGTTTTACTGATAACACTGAATATTTTGACAGAAAACATTAAATAGGGTAATTTTCTGTGTAATAAGACAAAAAAAATGTTTAGGGCCAGTACTTATGAGATATAATGCACAAAATTGGCACTGGATGCTCACCTGATGGCAGTACGGAGTCCTGCCGCTTGCAGAAATGTTGCCGATATACCTTTAATTTACATAATTTTTATGTTCTGATAATTACAGTTTATAGAAGATCTTGTGATTTTATAGCAGAAGATCTTGTGATTTTATAGCCATCTAATATTAGGTACAGAAAAAAATAATCAGTCACAAACACATAGACAGGTGAATATATTCACCTGTGAATATATTCAACAGACAGGTGAATATATTCACCTGTCTGTTGTCTAGAAATATATACAAATTATTTATAGGTCCTAGCAATGTTTTTAAAAGTGTAATAAAGTTGGTAGAATTACCGACAATATGTAAAGTAAAAGGACACAAGTGCAACTAATGTGACATTTATTGTGGCAACGTTTCGCTCTCCAGGAGCTTTATCAAGCCATTACTTAATGGCTTGATAAAGCTCCTGGAGAGCGAAACGTTGCCACAATAAATGTCACATTAGTTGCACTTGTGTCCTTTTACTTTACGTTTTTAAAAGTGCTGGAGTGTGAAACTCCTAAGCACAGTGTCAGACAAGAGTGTCACTCTACACTGCTGATGGTGAAGTCACTCAATGTTGCTGATCGTGCCCTGCTCCCAGTGAACCTTGGCATATGTTTTTTATTTGTTCTCACTGTTTCACATACATAAACATGTCTATGTTTATCTCTGTCTCTGTCTCTCTCTGACTGCCTCTCTCTCTCTCTCTTTCTCTTAGAGAGAGTTGCTCTTGAACCAACAAGTATTATGCATGTTGTAGAATCGTTGTCTAAACAATTGGAAATGCGTATTACTTGCCACAATCATGCTTATGCCTCATATCAACGAGCACAATATAGCACTTTGTCTGGCATACTTGAGTTATCCTCGGTAATTTACACTATGTGTGATAACTGTACTTATGTGTACCTGTGCCTAAATAAACTTACTTAGTCCTTGATTCTCGTTCGTAACTGGCTCTCTCTGAGACAGAGAGAGAGATAGACAGAGCTAGCCAGCCGGCCAGCTGAACATGTATTACACATGTTGCAGAATTGTTTCTCTCTCTACTTATGGCGTAGGTGATGGGGCATTTTGGCAGGATGACACTACCAGTTTCATTAGCATGATAACAAATTCCCACTCGCGACAGCATACTCCACCTCTATTCAGAAGTCTAAATTTCCTCACCATAAAGAACATCCACACTTATTCATGTGCCTACTACATACATAGAACAATACATGCAAACATTAACCCTCCACTCAAACTTCTCCTCACCAACCTTAACAGGACACACGACCATAACACAAGACACAGATCTCTTTTTGATGTACCCCATGTCCATATCACACTGTGTAAAACTCTATGCACATAAAGGGCCCCAAAATCTGGAATTCATTACCAGAACATACTAAAGTAACCAGACCTGAAAATCAATTTAAGGCTTCTAAAAAACCACTTACTCGCCCAGGACTAAATGATCAACACTCAATATTTAACATTACCAATAATTCTCCCAATTACTTACATCTTAAAACTTCAAGACAACATATAGTAAATTGATCATCTTGTTTGTTATACATTGTAATGTGACAAATTTGTACAACTATAATGCTTCAATATCGAAATGTTCAAATTTCATTGTTTCAAATTTTCAATTGTACTTCATATTGTAAATTGTTTAGGGTAATTTTTACCACTGAACCTTTCATTGCTTGTTAATTTTAAGTTAATTTTAAGCCTGCCTGTAATGCTTTGCATACAAGGGTCTTTTGGCATGTACACCCAACTACTATAATTTCTTTGTACAACTATGTATCATGTCCAAATAAACTACACCTACCATCCGACTTACGACCTGCTCGACTTACGACCACTCGACTTACGACCACTCGACTTAGGACCGTGTTTTTTATGCCAAATTTCTGGGAAATAAGCAACTATTTGTGTTGCACACAGTGTTTATCCTAAACCTTACAGTATAAAATACAGTACTAACAGCATAAAAAGTAAAATAAAACATGAAATACCAAATAAAACAATAAAATAAAGTCATTACAGTACAAAAATGTTTTGTTGATATTCAGTAGTAAAATTCGACTTATGACCATTTCGACTTACGACCGGTTTCTCGGAACCGAACTCGGTCGTAAGTCGGATGGTAGGTGTATATGAATATGAATGAATTGAAAGGATGTGGCACAAATGTTGCACATGGGTTATTATCTAAGTATTTAATATTTCTTCAACAACTTGTGGCCACATCCATCTCACAGCCACTAAACTTAGCGTCAACATCACTTTCTTCATAAAAGGAGAGTGTTAATACGAAGTGGCATTAATTAATCCCTGTTGTTTGCCATGCTGTTTGCTCTAGCTGGTGCTCAATTGAACTGTTGCTCCCTCAAGGTACAAAGTGGTCCCAGATTGTTTTTAATACTGCACACACTGAGTGTTAGGACCCATTCTATACTGTCTAGGCCTATCAGGCCTCTAGTACCAAATATTACGGCAGGAAAGTAGTGCGTTGATCAACGTCATGAGCGCTAGCAATGAGACATACATCAGTGGTTTCACAGTTAAAGGGTTAATTAAGGCAACTAGAGTGGTAAGTGTTATTGTCAGTGGCTGATTTACCAATAAGTAAATTTAAGGAGCCACTTAGGGCCCCAGTTATGGAGGGACTCCATATTTTTACAATTATTTGTTTCTTAACTCTACATTAGTTGTGCCCCTATCTGCAACACTTGACAGTTTGTGGTTGCATGGGACTACAAATACGTAGTTGCCTATTGAAAATGAAAATGTTTATTTCCATCCAAAGCTTACAATATGTGGTTTACATATTATAAAATATTAATTACAAAGAATGCCTCTAGCATGCCTAGGCATTTCAGGCAGAGTAATCCTAATTTTTACTGTTTATTGACACAGGTTATGGAGCAGTACATTTTAACATTCCTTATTGCATACTAGGTAATCGAAGTGATTAATCAGATTTATAATAATGAGATAGTACAAAACTTATAACAATATTACAGTTAGTAAATTTAGTAATGGGAATGGTTAAGACATGGCATGATACACTGTTTCTATTAAAGCTATATTGGGAGAGCATCTTAGGAAAACTTAGGGCTAACTTAAGATTTATTAGGCAATAGCCGTATTAGAAATTTTGTGATTACAGTCATTTGGGCTAGTGTAAATGTAAATTAGAGGAAATAACAGATATCGAGAGTAAATCTATTTTGTTTTGGATATGTGCATGATACAAAAAAGAGAATAGGTGGTTTTCATATAGTTAGCAGATGATGGGGTGTATTAGGGAGATAGAATGTTTTTTAACTGTAGTTTTGAAAATGGTGGTTGAGTCTGCAGTTCTAGAGTTTTCAGGCAGGGAGTTCCAGATTATAGGCCCTTTTATGTACATTGAATTTTTGTAGAGATTTAGCCGGACACGGGGAATGTCATAGAGATTTTTGTGTCTGGTATTGTGTCTATGGGTCCTATCGCAACTATCAAGGAAGTGTTTTAGTTCAGGGTTAATATTAGAATTTATGGTTCTGCAAATGAAGGTTGAACAGTAGTAGGTGTGAATGTTTTGTACAGTAAGTTTAGGCCTTTGAAGAGTAAGGGAAAAGGGGTGTTGCCTAGCATTGGATTGCATGATAATTCTTACTGCAGCTTTTTGTTGGGTTATTATTGCTTTAGGTGGGTTGCTGCTCTTGATCCCCAGGCACTAATAGCATAGGTGAGGTAGGGATAATTGAGTGAACAGTATAGTGTGAGTAGGGCTGATTGTGGTATGTAGTAACATATCTTGGAGAAGATGCCAAACATTTTGGATATCTTTTTTGTTATCAAGTCACAAACAGATCTGTTTGTGACTTGATAAAGCCCACTGCGTGGGTAAAATGTTGTCAATAAAGGATCACATTATATTGCGTATGTGTTCATATTTCCATTGTGTTGGTATTTTATACCATTTATTTCCATGTGTTGTATATGGGTGTTGAATTTCAGGTTGCTGTTAAGGTGCAGGCCTGGGAATTTGCCCTCATTATGTTTAGCAATAAGAGTGTTGTCAGTCATAATGTTCACCTGGGCAGCACCTGCTCTGTTCCCAAACATAATATAGAAGGTTTTGTCAGTTTTAAGTGTAAGTTTATTAGCAGTCATCCAGGTCGATATTTTTACTAGCTCTTCGTTAACAATGGTGTTGAGTGAGGCAAGATTAGGGTGGGTAATGACATAAGTTGTGTCATCAGCAAAGAGAATAGGTTTCAGGTGTTGTAATACATTAGGAAGATCATTGATGTATAAGAGGGACAGTAGGAGACCAAGGACACTTCTCTGTGTCACTCCAGTATCCAGGGGTCTTGTTGGTGAGGTTGTGTCCTTAATAGAGATGTATTGATGCCTGTTAGTAAGGTAGGATTTGAAATACATAAGTGCGTGGCCTCTTATACCATAATGATCAAGTTTGTGGGGTAGGATGTCATAGTTTACCATATCAAAAGCTTTCCTTAGGTTGATAAAGAGTCCTAATGGATATTCATTTTTTTCCAGTGCTGTGTAAAGCAGGTCTAGTATTTTTACAATT
Source organism: Cherax quadricarinatus (assembly GCF_038502225.1). Lineage (NCBI taxonomy): Eukaryota > Metazoa > Arthropoda > Malacostraca > Decapoda > Parastacidae > Cherax > Cherax quadricarinatus. Next base: position 8,194,358 of record NC_091327.1, read on the forward strand.
GCATCACTTGTGCTTTTGATTTTCCTGAAGCCAGATTGGCAGGGGTTGAGGATGCTTTGTGCTGTTATAAAGGAATATAATCTCTTGTGCATGAGTTTCTTGAAGATTCTGGATAGCAACAGTAAGTTTGATATTGGCCTATAGTTTTTTACATCTGTGGGGTCACCACCTTTGTGTATTGGTGTAACCCTAGTTGTCTTGAGTAGTGTCAAGAAAGTGCTAGTTTCTAGTGATTTGTTAAAGAGTAATGAAATAGCAGGCAAAAGGACATGAGCTGCTCACTTGTACAATAATGGTGGGACTTGAGTAAGATTTCCTGATTTATTTTAAAGTGACTTAATAATTGTGGTGATTTTAGTGGGCTTGGTTGGTGCAAGATAGGAGGTTGGGAAATTCCCATCTAAGTCATCACTTGCTCAGGCACTGTTACCTGGGAATTTACTAGCAAGATTTAATCCTGTGGTTGAGAAAAAGTCATTTATCTTGTTAACTGTAGCAGTAGGCTGTAGTTGTGTTTCATTCGGTTTAGTTATGACAATATCCTTATTTTTTTCAGTTTGTAGGTGCCCAGAATCTGAGAGAGTCTTCCAGGTCTTTTTTATATCTTCTTTTGTTTCAATGAATCTATTGGAATAGTACAATTGCTTGGCCCTTCTTATTAGTTTGATGAGGACTGTTGCATAGTGTATAATAATATCTTTGTGTATTAACCCTTTCACTGTTTTCATTGTATATATATGTCTTACGAGCCAGTGTTTCGGACGTATATATACTCAATAATTCTAGTGGCTTCAAATCAAGCAGGAGAAAGCTGGTAGGCCCACATGGGAGAGAATGGGTCTCTGTGGTCAGTGTGCTCCATATAATAAAATCCTGCAGGACGCAGTGTATAATGAGAAAAAAAAAATACCATTTTTTTTTATTAAAACGCCGATTTTGAGGTGTATTTTCATATAGTATTTATCGTTGTATTCTCATTTTCATGGTCTCAAGTGATAAAATTGAAAACATATTACAGAGACAGAGGTGATCTTGATTAGTTTCACAGTGAAAACGACCTTGAAATTAAGCTCAAAGCAGCAGAAATGTTCAATTTTTACCAATGTTGAAGAGTAAGCAAATCACACCACGCTTTCAATACATGTCAATTGGGGAGTCTAATATTCTTTCACTAGTACACTGATATTATTTATACCATTTTTACAATAATGCAGTAGTCTGCATAACAGTAAATCTTCTATTTTTTGTATGAATAAAAAATCAAAAGAGAAAGCAATAGTAATATAAGAGGGGCCTAGAGACGTGACTGATGAACAGAGGATATGTTATTTTAGTGCCAAGAATGTCTACATTGTTTATTCTGGACTCTATTTTGAAATTGGCATCTTTTTTAATTTGCATGAAATTGGCCAAATTGCCAATTTCTGACCACTTTATTGGGTAGTTCAGATTGGTAAATGGGGGTTTCTTGTACTCAGTTGATAGAAAAAATGGAGTTCTAAAGAAATAGCTATGAGTTTGGTCAACTGGAACAACAGAATTGGCCAAAAATAGAGCTCAAAGTCGGTGAAATTGCCGATGCGTATATGTCGCTGAGACCGCTAACTTTATGGGAGCGTAATTCCATGAGTTTTCAACCAAATTTCATACTTTTGGTATCATTGCCATCAGGAAAAGATTCTCTATCATTTCACAAGGAAAAATATTTGTTTTTTTCCAAAATTTTGCTACATAGAATGACAGTTTCGGAAAGGGGCTTGCGACAGTCAAAGTGTTAAGCCCTGTCTATATACAATTATACTTTTATACAGCTTACAGTATTTGATCATAAGTTGTGTTGGTTGTCTTTCTGACAACTTCACTTCTAATGATTTCTGGGAGTTATAAACTGAAAAGGGTATGAGAAAAATTAGGGTTGTATTCTTCCGACCTTTGAGAGAGCTAAAACAAATTAATTTAATATCTTAAAAGTTTTTCTTTCCTAACACTGTTGGTGATGATGCTCTGTGGAACACCTCAACTCTAGTGAAGTTCAGGAAGTTAAAAGAAAACACATTAGCTAAAAAAAGGTTTCATTAATAATGTACATTAGTATTTGTTACTTACCTTCATTTGACCTAATCATTGATTCTCTAACACTAAACACTTATGATGTCTCCGTGATACATGCACCACCTTTCAGTTTCTAAGTAATAGGTTAAGTTTCTCACTAAATTTTCTTCCTTGCTTCACCAACATCACCCACACTTTGTATGGAAGTATATTAAAGATCCAGAGATAAGATGGGGCGATGAAAAGAAGGAAAAACTGAGCCATGTGCACTGAGCTAAAATCGGACTGCATGTGTCCAGATACACTGACTCGCATGGAAGGCTGGTTTGTTTATATCTTATCACTCTCCCTAGGGTCCTTCCCCACAGTGCTAAAACACTGGAATTGCTTAATGTGTACTGAGGAAGATAAAACTTCCTACATGAGCTTATGTTTGGTTTAAAATAATGACTTCGAGGTATTTTCTAGGATGGTTTTTATGGTTTTATTGGCTGTTTCTTGGTATCAGTTGATAGAATGTGAGACCTACTACTGAAATAAAGATGATTTTGGTTTGTTTTAATGTTGAAAATAGCTTGAAATCAGGCTGAAATTTTCAGAATTACTCACTTTTTGACAGTTTTTCCTGAGGATTGGAAAGGGCCCCCTACCCCTCTTGGTCTGCTTTATGTTTTTTTCTAGATCTGCTTTAATTACTGGGATGCCCTTAACCCTAACCAATTGTACCATTAGTGAAACTTTTCAGATCACTTTTACTCTCTCACTTAGTTCAATGATGACAGCTCCAGTCAGGGCAGGAGGAATATCAGAGATGGAACAGATACAGAGATAATTTGCAGCCTACGTCAATCACTAAACATTTAAATTACTGGGAGCACCTCAAATTCCTAAATATGTACTCGCTTGAGAGAAGGAGAAGAACTTATGGGAAAAATAGGGTTATGTTCCTGAGAGCCCAATAAGCTAAACAAGTTTTTTTTAGGCCTCCATGTCTTACAAAAATAAAAGTGAATATATAGTTTTAGTTCATTGTTGTGATGTATTATGTTGTTTTTACTGCTTAAGACTACAAATGTAACAGAAATAATAGTATTTCTTACCTTAAATTGTGGGTGGTGGTGTTCGTGGATGATAGTGAAGAGAGTGGAAACTTGTGCTATGGCCCTACTGGTCTGAGGTGGATGGTAGAGGTTCTGGTACTGAAGCCAATGGAGTGTCTAACTTTAAGTCACTCAGTAAGTCAGTCAAGTCACTCAGTAAGTCAGTCAAGTCATTCAGTAAGTTAGTCAAGTCATTCAGTAAGTCAGTCAAGTCATTCAGTAAGTCATTCAATAAGTCAGTCAAGTCATTCAGTAAGTCATTGAAGTCACTCAGTAAGTCAGTCATGTCATTCAGTAAGTCAGTCAAGTCATTCAGTAAGTCAGTCAAGTCACTCAGTAAGTCAGTCAAGCCACTCAGTAAGTCAGTCAAATCCCTCAGTAAGTCAGTAAAGTCACTCAGTAAGTCAGACAAGTCACTCAGTCAGTCAAGTCACTCAGTAAGTTAGTCACACAAACTCATGTTTACCTTTTTTCTGTGTACAAAGTAACACTTCATTACAGCTACAGGTTATCTCTTGTCTAATATCTTTGTTGCTTTGTTAATTTTAAGATTTACGTGCTTATACCCCTTAGTGCCATTTTTAGCAACACTGGTATGGCTACTGGGTGTCATAATTGCTTGGCAGATACAAGATATAGTAATTAAAATATCATAACACAATTCACAAACACAGCTGCCTTGTAGCAGAAAAAGACTGGACTTGACACATATGAATTACGAACGCTGGGATGGGGGGGTGCTGTCGGGGAGTGGTAGGGGATGGCAGGAGGGCTCCCTGGCTGCTCCACAACAAGGCGGCGCATGAGCATAAGGGAATTTTTTTTTCCTTCCCACAATCTGAACCATGTTAAATTAATTATTCAACGTGTTAAATAAAATTGTGCCACAATTCTTCTATCGTGCAACACCCAAATCGTGTCAAATAAACTCGTGCTAAATGACTGTTTACTGTATGTTGGAAATAATTGAGAGCCTAGTCCCAAATCTACACACTACATAACAATGTGCTGCAGTGAGCAGTGAGAGATATGGGGAAATTCAAAATAAACCACTGAAGGGTGGGGGCACTGTGGGCATAATAAGAAAACACTATATCAACATCCATGAACTTAGACTATAGTAGACCATTGGCTAACACACAGTCTGGTAACACTTTCTACATTAACATGTTTGCAAAATCAGTAAGTCAGTCAATCAAGTCAGTTAGCAAGTCAGTAAGTCATTCAGTTAAGTCAGTATGCCTAGGCATACCTAGGCATACTAGTAGCTTTCTTTGTAATTAATATTTTATAACATGTTACAATATGTAAACCACTCATTGTAATTAATACTTTATATGTAAACTCCACATTGTAATCTTTACAGAGAAACAAAGAATCTAAATCTAAAGTCAGTAAGTCAAGTTAGTGATTCAGTCAAATCAGTAAGTCATTCAACACTAGTATGCAACACTAGTATGCCTACTGATATAAGATATGATAATTAGAAGATCAAAACACAATTCACAAACACAGCTAGCTTGTAAGAAAGAAGTGGAACTGAACACTTAAGCTGGGATAGCGGTGTCTCAATTGTCGGGGGATGGTGGGAGGTCTCCCCCACTGACCCACAACAAGGTGGCCGCTTGAAATAGGGAATGGCCACCACCACTTGTCACATAATGACAGTGGTACCTCGGGATATGAACTTATTTTGATTCAGATGGCTGTTCGAGTGCTGATATCAAACGAATTTGTTCCCATAAGGAATAATGTAAATTAGATTAATGCATTTCTGACCCCCAAAAATACACTTACAAAAGCACTTACATTAATACACTTACATACTTGTTCGCATTTTGAGTTGTTCGTATCCCAAGGTACCACTGTATTTTATTCATTCTTGAGTATATATCAGGTTTCTATTTTATTTATATTGTTTATTATGTTATATTAGATGACTTGTGATGGATAAATAAGCCATAGAGTTGATATTAGCGTTATATTCCTGCCTCCTGAGAGCAGGAATTCTGCTGGAATGGATTATCATATTTCAGTTAATTTAAACGAGGAAAATTGATGCAGCATACAAGAAGATCGGGATACGAGCAAGGTCACGGAACAGATTAAACTCATAAGCCGAGGTTACACTGTATATGGAAACAACACTTCCACTGACACCACCTTAGTAAATCCTCTCCTATCAGAAACATGTAACTGTTAACCCCATACCAGTACATATAGTTCAAAGAATGTTTTGAGTTATTTCAGCAGTCAAATAATTATCCCAGTCAAACTCGCATGTTATGTTGTTTTTCTCTTTTAAACTTTGATGGTATGGTTCTCACTGCATGTTCTAGTGTGGTGGTAGCTTACATAAAGGCCTTATAAAGTCTAGGGTAATATTAACATTCATGATTGGTCGTCTTCACTCCCTGAAATATTTTCACCGGCCCTCTCCACAGGTTATTTAAACCACAATTACAAAAATAGGGATATATTCTAGACAGTATTCAGAATGTATAAATTAGGAATTCTCTTATTTGTAACATAAGCATGCACACTCTTAGCTGTTCTGCTAGGATTGCCACATGGTCCCTTCTGAAACAATTAGCTCTCCTTTTCTCTTGATGACCATAACTCAGTGTTTTGACACACTGTAGTCACCCTGGGTATAATGATTACATCATTCATGTACAAATCCTACCTCTGGGGCACTCATATCCTGCCCAAAAACAAGAAGGAGCAAGAGATCCTCCCCAGCTTGAAGTCAAAACAAAAGAGAGGCAGAGAGAGGGGCCCAGCTAGGCTCCTCCCATTCCCCACCAAAAACAAACAAGATTGTCGACCATATTTTTTTGTTTTTTTCCATAACTACACCTTATTTATTTTTACCAAAAGAAATACAAACATTATAAACTACAGTGGAACCTTGACTTACGAGTTTTAATCCATTCCAGGAGCTAGCTCGTAACTCAATTTACTCACATATCAAATTAATTTTCCTCATATAAATTAATTGAAAAGCCTTTAATTCGTTCCTGCACTCTGGAGAGACGAGAAAAAATACTTGAATATGATGCTATTCTCAACTGTATGGCTTATTTATCTATCACAACTCATCTAACATGACGTAATAAACAATAAAATTAACATAGAAACATGATATATACTCTAGAATGAATAAAATAGGCCATAACATGGTGGCAGAGGCAGCAGCGGAAGCGTCCGCCATTTCCTGTGTACATATATACTGAGAATATCTTCCCATGCTCTTATTGTAAGAGAAAATGGAGTATTTTTGAGGCTAACTGCAGTAGATCACTAGTATTGTAAGGAAAACACTGAAAATGTTGTATATAAACACACAATAAATCGTAATACACTACAGAATGTAAAGAAATAATAAACTGTTTATATAAAGTGTATATGTACTTACACACTGAACATAACTGATACAATTTGTTATGTTTAATCACTGAACATAACTGATATGGTATCTCCTGCGAACTGCTTCTATCTCAACCACGTCAGCAGCAGCTTCTCCATCTTTTCATGGACAGAGGTCCGCAGCTTAGATGTTATTGTAATGCCCTTGGCTGGCGCTATAGCCTTTATCAATTCCTGCTGCTTTAGAATTGTACATATAGTAGATGTACTACACTGGTATTGTCTGGCTAAATCCACAACTCGTGCACCTTGCTTATGTTTATGATTTCATGCATTAATTCCATGGAAATCATTGTCTTTTTCTTCTCAGCAATGCCCTTTGCACTTATTTTCTTAGGACCCATTGTTAGAAAAGTGAAATTTGGCCAAATGACTGTCAAAATTGTAAGCAAAGCAGGAGAGAACTGCTTTGACAGTGATGTAAACATGTGTACTGCCAACTAGCGGCAGCATTCTAAATTATTATTACATATGTATTATGTACATTATTATTATTAATTTAGTGAACTGAAGCTCTATCATTATTGTAATAATAATAATAATAATAATAATTTTTTTTTTCAACAAACCGGCCGTATCCCACCAAGGCAGGGTGGCCCAAAAAGAGAAACGAAAGTTTCTCTTTTTAAATTTAGTAATTTGTACAGAAGAAGGGGTTACTAGGCCCTTGCTCCCGGCATTTTAGTCGCCTCTTACAACACGCATGGTTTACGGAGGAAGAATTCTGTTCCACTTCCCCATGGAGATAAGAGGAAATAAACAAGAACACAAACTAGAAAGAAAATAGAAGAAAACCCAGAGGGGTGTTTATATATACGCTTGTACATGTATGTGTAGTGTGACCTAAGTGTAAGCAGAAGTAGCAAGTCGCACCTGAAATCTTGCATGTTTATGAGACAGAAAAAAGGACACCAGCAATCCTACCATCATGTAAAACAATTACAGGTTTCTGTTTTACACTCACTTGGCAGGACGGTAGTACCTCCCTGGGCGGTTGCTGTCTACCAGCCTACTACCTACATAATTATTATTATTACTGATAATAATTTAGGGAACTGAACCTCTATCATTATTATAATTATTTTTTATTTTATTTTATTATCACACTGGCCAATTCCCACCAAGGCAGGGTGGCCCGAAAAAGAAAAACTTTCACCATCATTCACTCCATCACTGTCTTGCCAGAAGGGTGCTTTACACTACACTTTTTAAACTGCAACATTAACACCCCTCCTTCAGAGTGCAGGCACTGTACTTCCCATCTCCAGGACTCAAGTCCGACCTGCCGGTTTCCCTGCACCCCTTCATAAATGTTACTTTGCTCACACTCCAACAGCACATCAAGTATTAAAAACCATTTGTCTCCATTCACTCCTATCAAACACGCTCACGCATGCCTGCTGGAAGTCCAAGCCCCTCGCACACAAAACCTCCTTTACCCCCTCCCTCCAACCTTTCCTAGGCTGACCCCTACCCCGCCTTCCATCCACTACAGACTGATACACTCTTGAAGTCATTCTGTTTCGCTCCATTCTCTCTACATGTCCGAACCACCTTAACAACCCTTCCTCAGCCCTCTGGACAACAGTTCTGGTAAGCCCGCACCTCCTTCTAACTTCCAAACTACGAATTCTCTGCATTATATTCACACCACACATTGCCATCAGACATGACATCTCCACTGCCTCCAGCCTTCTCCTCGCTGCAACATTCATCACCCATGCTTCACACCCATATAAGAGCATTGGTAAAACTATACTCTCATACATTCCCCACTTTGCCTCCAAGGACAAAGTTCTTTGTCTCCACAGACTCCTAAGTGCACCACTCACCCTTTTCCCCTCATCAATTCTATGATTCACCTCATCTTTCATAGACCCATCCGCTGACATGTCCACTCCCAAATATCTGAATACATTCACCTCCTCCATACTCTCTCCCTCCAATCTGATATCCAATCTTTCCTCACCTAATCTTTTTGTTATCCTCATAACCTTACTCTTTCCTGTATTCACTTTCAATTTTCTTTTGCATACCCTACCAAATTCATCCACCAATCTCTGCAACTTCTCTTCAGAATCTCCCAAGAGCACAGTGTCATCAGTAAAGAAAAACTGTGACAACTCCCACTTTGTGTGTGATTCTTTATCTTTTAACTCCACGCCTCTTGCCAAGACACTCGCATTTACTTCTCTTACAACCCCATCTATAAATATATTAAACAACCACGGTGACATCACAAATCCTTGTCTAAGGCCTACTTTTACTGGGAAATAATCTCCCTCTTTCCTACATACTCTAACTTGAGCCTCACTATCCTCGTAAAAACTCTTCACTGCTTTCAGTAACCTACCTCCTATACCATACACCTGCAACATCTGCCACATTGCCCCCCTATGCACCCTGTCATACGCCTTTTCCAAATCCATAAATGCCACAAAGACCTCTTTAGCCTTATCTAAATACTGTTCACTTATATGTTTCACTGTAAACACCTGGTCCACACACCCCCTACCTTTCCTAAAGCCTCCTTGTTCATCTGCTATCCTATTCTCCGTCTTACTCTTAATTTTTTCGATAATAACTCTACCATACACTTTACCAGGTATACTCAACAGACTTATCCCCCTATAATTTTTGCACTCTCTTTTGTCCTCTTTGCCTTTATACAAAGGAACTATGCATGCTCTCTGCCAATCCCTAGGTACCTTACCCTCATCCATACATTTATTAAATAATTGCACCAACCACTCCAAAACTATATCCCCACCTGTTTTTAACATTTCTGTCTTTATACCCAGGGAAGTACTACCGTCCTGCCAGATGACTGTGAAACAGAAACCTGTAACTGTTTTGCATGATGGTAGGATTGCTGGTGTCTTTTTCTGTCTCATAAACACGCTAGATAACAGGGATATCTTGCTACTCCAACTTACACTTTGGTCACACTTCACAGACATGCACATGCATATATATATACATACATCTAGGTTTTTCTCCTTTTTCTACATAGCTCTTGTTCCTCTTTATTTCTTCTATTGTCCATGGGGAAGTGGAAAAGAATCTTTCCTCCGTAAGCCATGCATGTCGTATGAGGCGACTAAAATGCCGGGAGCAATGGGCTAGTAACCCCTTCTCCTGTAGACATTTACTAAAAAAGAGAAGAAGAAAAACTTTATAAAACTGGGATGCTTGAATGTGCGTGGATGTAGTGCAGATGACAAGAAACAGATGATTGCTGATGTTATGAATGAAAAGAAGTTGGATGTCCTGGCCCTAAGCGAAACAAAGCTGAACGGGGTAGGGGAGTTTAGGTGGGGGGAAATAAATGGGATTAAATCTGGAGTATCTGAGAGAGTTAGAGCAAAGGAAGGGGTAGCAGTAATGTTGAATGATCAGTTATGGAAGGAGAAAAGAGAATATGAATGTGTAAATGCAAGAATTATGTGGATTAAAGTAAAGGTTGGTTGCGAGAAGTGGGTCATAATAAGCGTGTATGCACCTGGAGAAGAGAGGAATGCAGAGGAGAGAGAGAGATTTTGGGAGATGTTAAGTGAATGTATAGGAGCCTTTGAACCAAGTGAGAGAGTAATTGTGGTAGGGGACCTGAATGCTAAAGTAGGAGAAACTTTTAGAGAGGGTGTGGTAGGTAACTTTGGGGTGCCAGGTGTAAATGATAATGGGAGCCCTTTGATTGAACTTTGTATAGAAAGGGGTTTAGTTATAGGTAATACATATTTTAAGAAAAAGAGGATAAATAAGTATACAAGATATGATGTAGGGCGAAATGACAGTAGTTTGTTGGATTATGTATTGGTAGATAAAAGACTGTTGAGTAGACTTCAGGATGTACATGTTTATAGAGGGGCCACAGATATATCAGATCACTTTCTAGTTGTAGCTACACTGAGAGTAAAAGGTAGATGAGATACAAGGAGAATAGAAGCATCAGGGAAGAGAGAGGTGAAGGTTTATAAACTAAAAGAGGAGGCAGTTAGGGAAAGATATAAACAGCTATTGGAGGATAGATGGGCTAATGAGAGCATAGGCAATGGGGTCGAAGAGGTATGGGGTAGGTTTAAAAATGTAGTGTTAGAGTGTTCAGCAGAAGTTTGTGGTTACAGGAAAGTGGGTGTGAGAGGGAAGAGGAGCGATTGGTGGAATGATGATGTAAAGAGAGTAGTAAGGGAGAAAAAGTTAGCATATGAGAAGTTTTTACAAAGTAGAAGTGATGCAAGGAGGGAAGAGTATATGGAGAAAAAGAGAGAGGTTAAGGGAGTGGTGAAGCAATGTAAAAAGAGAGCAAATGAGAGAGTGGGTGAGATGTTATCAACAAATTTTGTTGAAAATAAGAAAAAGTTTTGGAGTGAGATTAACAAGTTAAGGAAGCCTAGAGAACAAATGAATTTGTCAGTTAAAAATAGGAGAAGAGAGTTATTAAATGGAGAGTTAGAGGTATTGGGAAGATGGAGGGAATATTTTGAGGAATTGTTAAATGTTGATGAAGATAGGGAAGCTGTGATTTCGTGTATAGGGCAAGGAGGAATAACATCTTGTAGGAGTGAGGAAGAGCCAGTTGTGAGTGTGGGGGAAGTTCGTGAGGCAATAGGTAAAATGAAAGGGGGTAAGGCAGCCGGGATTGATGGGATAAAGATAGAAATGTTAAAAGCAGGTGGGGATATAGTTTTGGAGTGGTTGGTGCAATTATTTAATAAATGTATGGAAGAGGGTAAGGTACCTAGGGATTGGCAGAGAGCATGCATAGTTCCTTTGTATAAAGGCAAAGGGGACAAAAGAGAGTGCAAAAATTATAGGGGGATAAGTCTGTTGAGTATACCTGGTAAAGTGTATGGTAGAGTTATTATTGAAAGAATTAAAAGTAAGACTGAGAATAGGATAGCAGATGAACAAGGAGGCTTTAGGAAAGGTAGGGGGTGTGTGGACCAGGTGTTTACAGTGAAACATATAAGTGAACAGTATTTAGATAAGGCTAAAGAGGTCTTTGTGGCATTTATGGATTTGGAAAAGGCATATGACAGGGTGGATAGGGGGGCAATGTGGCAGATGTTGCAGGTGTATGGTGTAGGAGGTAGGTTACTGAAAGCAGTGAAGAGTTTTTACGAGGATAGTGAGGCTCAAGTTAGAGTACATAGGAAAGAGGGAAATTATTTCCCAGTAAAAGTAGGCCTTAGACAGGGATGTGTGATGTCACCGTGGTTGTTTAATATATTTATAGATGGGGTTGTAAAAGAAGTAAATGCGAGGGTCTTGACAAGAGGCGTGGAGTTAAAAGATAAGGAATCACACATAAAGTGGGAGTTGTCACAGTTGCTCTTTGCTGATGACACTGTGCTCTTGGGAGATTCTGAAGAGAAGTTGCAGGGATTGGTGGATGAATTTGGTAGGGTGTGCAAAAGAAGAAAATTAAAAGTGAATACAGGAAAGAGTAAGGTTATGAGGATAACAAAAAGATTAGGTGATGAAAGATTGGATGTCAGATTGGAGGGAGAGAGTATGGAGGAGGTGAATGTATTCAGATATTTGGGAGTGGACGTGTCAGCGGATGGGTCTATGAAGGATGAGGTGAATCATAGAATTGATGAGGGGAAAAGGGTGAGTGGTGCACTTAGGAGTCTGTGGAGACAAAGAACTTTGTCCGTGGAGGCAAAGAGGGGAATGTATGAGAGTATAGTTTTACCAACACTCTTATATGGGTGTGAAGCATGGGTGATGAATGTTGCAGCGAGGAGAAGGCTGGAGGCAGTGGAGATGTCATGTCTGAGGGCAATGTGTGGTGTGAATATAATGCAGAGAATTCGTAGTTTGGAAGTTAGGAGGAGGTGCGGGATTACCAAAACTGTTGTCCAGAGGGCTGAGGAAGGGTTGTTGAGGTGGTTCGGACATGTAGAGAGAATGGAGCGAAACAGAATGACTTCAAGAGTGTATCAGTCTGTAGTGGAAGGAAGGCGGGGTAGGGGTCGGCCTAGGAAAGGTTTCAGGGAGGGGGTAAAGGAGGTTTTGTGTGCGAGGGGCTTGGACTTCCAGCAGGCGTGCGTGAGTGTGTTTGATAGGAGTGAATGGAGACGAATGGTTTTTAATACTTGACGTGCTGTTGGAGTGTGAGCAAAGTAACATTTATGAAGGAGTTCAGGGAAACCAGCAGGCCGGACTTGAGTCCTGGAGATGGGAAGTACAGTGCCTGCACTCTGAAGGAGGGGTGTTAATGTTGCAGTTTAAAAACTGTAGTGTAAAGCACCCTTCTGGCAAGACAGTGATGGAGTGAATGATGGTGAAATTTTTTCTTTTTCGGGCCACCCTGCCTTGGTGGGAGTCGGCCAGTGTGATAATAAAAATAATAAAATCTTTATCCCATCAATCCCGGCTGCCTTACCCCCTTTCATTTTACCTACTGCCTCATGATCTTCCCCCACACTCACAACTGGCTCTTCCTCACTCCTACAAGATGTTATTCCTCCTTGCCCTATACACGAAATCACAGCTTCCCTATCTTCATCAACATTTAACAATTCCTCAAAATATTCCCTCCATCTTCCCAATACCTCTAACTCTCCATTTAATAACTCTCCTCTCCTATTTTTAACTGACAAATCCATTTGTTCTCTAGGCTTCCTTAACTTGTTCATCTCACTCCAAAACTTTTTCTTATTTTCAACAAAGTTTGTTGATAACATCTCACCCACTCTCTCATTTGCTCTCTTTTTACATTGCTTCACCACTCTCTTAACCTCTCTCTTTTTCTCCATATACTCTTCCCTCCTTGCATCACTTCTACTTTGTAAAAACTTCTCATATTCTAACTTTTTCTCCCTTACTACTCTCTTTACATCATCATTCCACTAATCGCTCCTCTTCCCTCCCGCACCCACTTTCCTGTAACCACAAACTTCTGCTGAACACTCTAACATTACATTTTTAAACCTACCCCATACCTCTTCAACCCCATTGCCTATGCTCTCACTAGCCCATCTATCCTCCAATAGTTGTTTATATCTTACCCTAACTGCCTCCTCTTTTAGTTTATAAACCTTCACCTCTCTCTTCCCTGATGCTTCTATTCTCCTTGTATCCCATCTACCTTTTACTCTCAGTGTAGCTACAACTAGAAAGTGATCTGATATATCTGTGGCCTTTCTATAAACATGTACATCCTGAAGTCTACTCAACAGTCTTTTATCTTCCAATACATATTCCAACAAACTACTGTCATTTTGCCCTACATCATAGCTTGTATACTTATTTATCCTCTTTTTCTTAAAATATGTATTACCTATGACTAAACCCCTTTCTATACAAAGTTCAATCAAAGGGCTCCCATTATCATTTACACCTGGCACCCCAAACTTACCTACCACACCATCTCTAAAAGTTTCTCCTACTTTAGCATTCAGGTTCCCTACCACAATTACTCTCTCACTTAGTTCAAAGGCTCCTATACATTCACTTAACATCTCCCAAAATCTCTCTCTCTCCTCTACATTCCTCTTTTCTCCAGGTGCATACACGCTTATTATGACCCACTTTTCGCATCCAACCTTTACTTTAATCCACATAATTCTTGAATTTACACATTCATATTCTCTTTTCTCCTTCCATAACTGATCCTTCAACATTACTGCTACCCCTTCCTTTGCTCTAACTCTCTCAGATACTCCAGATTTAATCCCATTTATTTCCCCTCACTGAAGCTCCCCTACCCCTTCAGCTTTGTTTCGCTTAGGGCCAGGACATCCAACTTCTTTTCATTCATAACATCAGCAATCATCTGTTTCTTGTCATCCACACTACATCCACGCACATTCAAGCATCCCAGTTCTATAAAGTTTTTCTTCTTCTCTTTTTTAGTAAATGTCTACAGGAGAAGGGGTTACTAGCCCATTGCTCCCGGTATTTTAGTCGCCTCATACAACACGCATGGCTTATGGAGGAAAGATTCTTTTCCACTTCCCTATGGACAATAGAAGAAATAAAGAAGAACAAGAGCTATTTAGAAAAAGGAGAAAAACCTAGATGTATGTATATATATATGCATGTGCGTGTCTGTGAATTGTGACCAAAGTGTAAGTAGGAGTAGCAAGATATCCCTGTTATCTAGCATGTTTATGAGACAAAAAGAAACCAGCAATCCTACCATCATGCAAAACAGTTACAGGTTTCTGTGTCACAGTCATCTGGGATTATTTATTTGTTATTATTATTATTATTATTATTATTATTATTATTATTAATTTAGGGAACTAGAGCACATATCCAATTCCCTAGATCAAGAGACCTTCACCAGAGTCAAGGAACCTTGATGCTGGTGAGGGGCTCTTGATCTAAGGAATTGGATATGTGCTCAAGTTCTCTAAATTAATAATAATAATAATAATAATAATAATAATAATAATAATAATAATAATAAAATAATAAAAGTAATTACAATAACAATAGAGCTTCAGTTCCCTAAAATATCAATACAGTAGGGCCCTACTTATGTGGCAGGTTAGGTTCCAGGCTACCGCCATAAAGCGGAAATCGCCGTGAAGTGGAACACCCTTTTTTTCCACTTATAAATGCATACAAATACCAGATAACAAGTTTACACTAACATATATTAACCCGGCAGGCCGGACTTGAGTTCTGGAGATGGGAAGTACAGTGCCTGCACTCTGAAGGAGGGGTGTTAATGTTGCAGTTTAAAAACTGTAGTGTAAAGCACCCTTCTGGCAAGACAGTGATGGAGTGAATGATGGTGAAAGTTTTTCTTTTTCGGGCCACCCTGCCTTGGTGGGAATCGGCCGGTGTGATAATAAAAAAAAATAAAATATATTAACCCTTTGACTGTTTCAGGCCCCTCTCTGAAACTGTCATTCTATGTCGCCAAATATTCAAAAAAAAAAAAATTATTTTTTCTTATGAAAATGTTAAGATTATTTTTCTGAGTGTTTTAGTCCAAAAAAAATTTTTTTGCCATCGGTACTTACCGAGATATAGAGCCTTGAAGTTTGCAGAAAATGAGCCGCGTATGGCAACAGCGGTGACTGCCGCTCACCCGGTAAACTTTAGTTTACTTGTAATTGAAGGTTTTTTGTTTTTTTCACTATTTTATTTTTTCACATAACTTATGTAGCCTATGAGACCAAAGTAAGGTGCAATGTACATATATACACTCGTATACAACACAATAAGCACACAAACATAATTATCAATATATTGTTTACAAAACTTGTTTACAAAAACAAACAAACAATCATCCTCCTCCTCCTCCTTCTCCTCCTCCTCCTCCTCCTCCTTCTCCTTCTCCTTCTCCTCCTCCTCCTCCTCCTCCTCCTCCTCCTCCTCCTCCTCCTCCTCCTCCTCCTTCTCCTTCTCCTCCTTCTCCTCCTCCTCCTTCTCCTCCTTCTCCTTCTCCTCCTCCTCATTCTCCTCCTTCTCCTTCTCCTCCTCCTCCTTCTCCTCCTTCTCCTTCTCCTTTTCCTTCTCCTTCTCCTTCTCCTCCTCCTCCTCCTCCTCGTCCTCCTCCTCCTCCTCCTCCTCCTTCTCCTCCTTCTCCTCCTGCTCCTCCTCCTCCTCCTCCTCCTCCTCCTCCTCCTCCTCCTCCTCCTCCTCCTCCTCCTCCTTCTCCTTCTCCTCCTCCTTCTCCTCCTCCTTCTCCTCCTCCTCCTTCTCCTCCTTCTCCTCCTCCTTCTCCTCCTCCTTGTCTTGTGTGCAAGTGTGTGGCTTATAATTGTTTTGAGTCAGAAGTCGGCAGCTGTCAAAGTGACATTTTGTCTCATTAGTCACTCCCCCTACCGCCTGTCAAAACAATGGGGTCGGATGCTGCTTCCCCTCCTCCATTCTATCTAATTATCTTTCTCCCTCATTCTATATCTTTCAATCTGTCTCTCTTTCTATCTGTCTGCCTATCTCTGTCTCACAGGTACACATAAATACAAGTATACATAGTGTAAATTACCTAGGATAACCCAAGAAATCCAGACAAAGTGCTATACTCTGCCTGAAGATGTGAGTAAACGTGATGACACAGTCTTGTGGCTCTCTCTGAGACAGAGAGCTAGATGGACAGACAGGGAGCTTGACAGACAGACAAATAGACAGACAGAAATGTTTGTGTACCAGCAAAAACAAAGGGAGGGCGATGGTCATGTAATATTACCCTCCTTTACGCTCATCAAAGTCAGCTCTTATCAGATGTTATCTCCCCTTATCTTGTCACTGTCATGGGGTGGACTTTTTTTTTTCTTGCTTCAAGGGAACAATATTATTACATCTTCTTCTTCCTCCTCCTCCTCCTCCTCTTCTCCTCCTCCTCCTCCTCCTCCTCCTCCTCCTCCTCCTCCTCCTCCTCCTCCTCCTCCTCCTCCTCCTCTTCCTTCCCTCCTCCTCCTCCTCCTCCTCCTCCTCTTCCTCTCCTCCTCCCCCTCCTCCTCCTCCATTGCTTTTGGTCTCAAACTCCTCCAAATCATGAAATTGATCTTCACTGACACTTCCATCTGTGTTAGAGCATCACTTGGGAAGAGAAGAGTCCCAGATTTGCTGGGGAATCACATATTTCTTACCACTAGACATGCTGAAAAAGGACAACTGAAATGGCATTCCCACAATGCACCACTGGCTCCCCGATTTTTTTTATATGGTGCACACTGACCATGGAGACCCATTCTCTCACATGTGGGCCTACCAGCTTTCTCCTGCTTGATTTGAAGCTGCTAGAATTTATGCGTATAAATACGTCAGAAACATTGGCTCGTAAGACGTATTTATACGTCAGAAACAGTCAAAGGGTTAAGTGAGCAATAGAACTAGGCATCAAAAACAATAAAAAAGTACAATACACACATAGTGCACTCATTACTTACCTTAAAATATTTATAGTCTTAATCTAGGGTGAGACAAGTAGTATTTATTGTAAGAAATCAAGTGTGGTATGTATGGTAGTCAGCTGGGCTACCATGCCAGGCCACCCCACCTACACATAATATTCTATTACATTTAAGCATCCCAGAGCGATAAAATGCATATACAGTTTACTCATTACTTACCTTAAAATAATTGTAGTCTTAATCTAGGGTGAGATGAGTAGTATTTATTGTAAAAAATGAAGTGTGGTATGTATGGTAGTCAGCCAGGCTACCATACCAGGCCAACCCACCCACACATATATTCTGTGATATTTAGCCATCCCAGAGTGGTAAAATGTATATACAGTTCACTCATTACTTACCTTAAAATATTTGTAGTCTTTAATGTAGGGTCAGGAGTAAGTAAATGAGATAAAATGAATAAATGAGAGAGAGAAAGAATGAGTGCATGAGAGAGGACAGGCGCAGAGTTATGTAAACAAACCAGGCGAAGGTAAGTTTTGTAAAAAAAACAAAGTGTACACGTCTGGTTTGTGTACAAGTTACATTGTGTACAGGTTGTCTCTACATTGACACGGTAGAATAAATAAAGAAGAACACTCCCATTCTCATGTAACATCATTTTGAGAAGAAATGAAGCTCTGAGTGAAGGCAATGAAAATAAGTCACTCTGTCTGACTTTTTTGGGTTATCCTAGGTTCTCTACACATATGCTGTTATGTATGATAATCTATGTAACTGTATTTGTGTATACCTGAATAAACTTACTTACATACATACGAAAGGAATAATTTTCTACAGTTACCCCCAGTAACACATTTTCTCTTAGATTAGAGAAAATTTTATTCTTGGCATCACTTGTACAAGTTATCTGGTTACCACATCTCATATTTATGTTTATTTATTCTATTGTGGGGTGTATTTATCATCTTTATATATTATGTATCATGTTTATTATATAATTTTGAAAAAAATATCATGGATGAATTAATGAAAATGTGTATATTAACATAATATATGACATTTAATGAGACTCGGTGATTATTATTATTATTATTATTATTATTATTATTATTATTATGTCTAATATGGCATCACTTGTGCAAGTCGTCTGCTACCACATCAATTCAAAGTTTATTCTCTATAAAGATTGCAATGTTGAATTTACAGAATTTGGTTGTTGTGTGGTTTATATGTAGTTAAATAATGATTACAGAGTGTACCACTAGAACGCCTAGCATGGCTAGGCATTTCGGGCAGACTTAGTTTAATTCTTTATTTTAAAATATTACAAATTATGAGGTAAGTTGGTATTATGGCTAAGTGACTAAATACTAGTTTGTGAGTTTAGCAATATGAATGCTTTTGTTTTGGCACAGTACATAGTTTCAGTATTGGAGTATCATAGGATTCATTATTTTAAGATTGAGATTAATATTTCTGTTTATGGTCAAATGGGTGAGTGAGTGTAAGTGTGAACTACCAGGTGGTATTCGTGTAGTTAGTTGATGGGGTTTATCAGGGAGATAAGATGTTTTCTAATGGTAGTTTTGAAGGTGATGAATGTGTCTGCAGTTCTAGAGTTCTCAGGTAGGGTGTTCCAGATTTTAGGGCCTTTGACATACATTGAATTTTTGTAAAGGTTTAGTCGGACATTGGGAATGTCGTAGAGATGTTTGTGTCTGGTGTTATGCCTGTGGGTTCTGTCACAACTATCAAGAAAGCATTTTAGGTCAAGGTTGATATTGGAGTTTAAGGTCCTGTAGATGTAGATTGCACAGTAGTAAGTGTGGATGTACTGAACAGGGAGTAAGTTTAGATCTATGAAGAGTGGGGGGGTGTGTTGCCAGGGATGGGATTTAGTGATTATTCTTACTGCAGCTTTTTGTTGGGTTATTATTGGCTTTAGGTGTGTTGCTGCAGTTGATCCCCAAGCACAAATAGCATTGGTGAGGTATGGATAAATAAGTGAGTGGTATAGTGTGAGAAGGGCATTTTGCGGCACGTAGTATCATATCTTGGGGAGGATCCCAACTGTTTTGGATACTTTTTTGGTTATGTGTTGGGTATGGGTGCTAAAATTCAGGTTGTTGTCAAGGTATAGGCCTAGGAATTTGCCCTCATTATGTCTGGTAATTAGAGTGTTAATTTGTGCATCTCCTGCTCTGCTACCAAACATAATATAGTAGGTTTTGTCAGTGTTAAGCGTAAGTTTATTGGCTGTCATCCAAGTCGATATTTTGATCAGCTCCTCGTTAACAATGGTGTTGAGGGTGGCAAGATTAGGGTGAGAGATGACATAAGTCGTGTCGTCAGCAAAGAGAATGGGTTTCAGGTGTTGGGATACGTTTGGAAGATCATTGATGTATATGAGGAAGAGCAGGGGACCATATTTATGTTTATTTATTCTACTGTGGGGTGTATTTATCATATTTATATGTTATGCATCATGTTTATTATATAATTTTGAAAGAATATCATAGATGGATCAATGAAAATGTGTATATTAATGTAATATACGACATTTAAATGAGACTCGGTGATTATTATTATCACTACTAATATGACGTCTGGAGACATAAAACACTCTTACTGATTTTAATGTGTACCTGTATGCCAGTACAGTATGTAAGTTTATTTAAGTACAGGTATACTTAAGTATAATTATCAGAGTATATATAAAATATGAAATAACTTTTAAAAACACTTAAAATTTTGGAGTTTCCAGACATAATGGAGAGACTTAGTGCTTATGGACCTCATAGAGAATGTAAACAAACCGGGTGGGGCGCAATGACCATATTAGAAAGTCAGGTGGGGGGAGCCGTATAGCAAGTTTTGGTCATAATTTGAAATGACTGTATTAGCGGAACGCCGTAAAGTGAAACGTCGTAAAGCGGGGCCCTACTGTAAGAATTATAATAATAATAATACATTATTATAACAATGAGAGCTTCAGAATGAAGTCAACTCGGTGCACTGTTTACCTAGCTGTGGGAGCAGTTCTCTCCTGCTTTGCTTACATTTTTGAGTCATTTGGCCAAATTTTGCTTTTATAACCATGGGTCCTAAGAAAGTAAGTGTAAAGGACAGTGCTGAGAAGAAAAAGATGATGATTTCCATTTTTATTATTATTATTAATTTAGAGAACTAGAGCACATATCCAATTCCCTATATCAAGAGCCCCTCACTGGCATCAAGGAACCTTGATGCTGGTGAGGGGCTTCAGTTCGCTAAATTATTATCAATAATAATAGTTATAATAATAATAATTGTTATTACAATAACGATAGAGCTTCAGTTCCCTAAATTAATAATAATACATTATTATAACAATGAGAGCTTCAGAATGAAGCCAACTCAGTGCACTGTTTACCTAGCTGTGGGAGCAGTTCTCTCCTGATTTGCTTACATTTTCACAGTCATTTGGTCAAATTTCACTTTTCTAACCATGGGTCCTAAGAAAGTAAGTGTCAAGGACAGTGCTGATAAGAAAAAGAGGATGATTTCCATGGAATTAACCCTTTCAGGGTCGGCAGGCCCTCTCCAAAACTTGTTCTCAGGGTGGGAAATTTTTCGAAAAAAAAAATCATTATTTTTTCTTATGAAATGAAAGAGAGTATTTTCCCGATCATAATAACACCAAAAGTATGAAATTTGATGGAAAACTTAGGGAATTATGCTCTCGCAAAGTTAGCGGTCTCAACGATGCTTACGCATCAGCGATTTTGCCCACTTTGAGCCCTATTTTCAGCCAATTCCAGTGTACCAGTGAACAAAAATCATAAATATTTCGCTAGAACTCCATTTTTTTTCTATCGAATGAGTACAAGAAACCACCCATTTTCCGATTTCAACTATCCAATAAAGTTTTCCGAAATTGGCAATTTTGCCAGTTTCACACAAATTTCAAAACATGCCAATTTCCAAATAGGGTCCAGAATAAACAAGACAGACATTCCTGGCACTAAAATAACATTTCTTCTGTTCATTAGTAATGTCCCCAGGCCTCTGTTACATTTATTTTGCTTTCCACTTTGAATTTTTATTCTCACAAAAAATAGAAGATTTACTGTTATGCAGACTACTGCATTAGTGTAGAAATGGTGTAGAAATGGTATAAATAATATCAGCACACTTGTGAAAGAATATTAGACTCACCACTTGACATGTATTGGATGCATGGCTTGATTTATTTACTTTTGAACTTTGGCAAAAATCGAACATTTCTGCTACTTTGAGCTCAATTTCAAGGTACTTTTCATTGTGAGACCAATGAAAATCATCTCAATTTCCATAATATGTCTTCCATTCTATAAAATGAGACCAGGAAAACTAGAATACAACCATAAATAGCATATGAAAATATACTGCAAAATCGCTGTTTTAAAACTAAAACAGGGTCAGAGTTTTTTTTTCTCATTATGCACTGTGTGCTGCAGGATTTTTTTTTATACTGCGCGCACTGACCACATAGACCCATGCTTTCATATGTAGGCCTACCAGCTTTCGCTAGATTTGAAGGCGCTAGAATTTATGTGTACTAGTTCAGAACCAACCCTGGCGTGCAAGCCATACAAGTACGGCACCAACCCTGAAAGGGTTAAAGCATGAACTCATAGATAAACAAGAGAGGTGTCTAGGTTTTGGTTGAGGGGGAAGTGGGGGGGGGAGCTGGCTCATAACTCAAGCGTTGGCTCATAACTCAGAGCAAAAAATTGACCGAGCGACGGCTCGTATCTCAAAAAACTCGTATGTTGAGACATTTGTAAGTCAAGGTTCCACTGTACTTATTTTAACTGTGTGTGTGTGCCTATAGTACAACCTATTCATATTGAAAAAAAAACAAGGCTTGACTCAACTGACTCTCAGCCATAAGAGTGATCTGCCCTTATTTTTTTTTTTTTATTTATTTTATGCCTTTTCAAAAAGTACATTGACATTTTATATTTACAAAAGTGGGTTGCAATGCAAAGAGAGCCTCTATTATGCCTAGGCATTATGGGCCAACTTAACATTATTGGCTTACAGTCTACTTAACACTAAGGAGTATATCATAGTTGTACAGTAGGATAGTAATTATTTCATAGTTGTACAGTAGAATATTAACCCTTTCAGGGTCCAAGGCCAAAATCTGAAGTGGTGCTCCAGTGTCCAAGAAATTTTGAAAAAAAAAAAAATTATTTTTTCTTACAGAATTAAAGATAATATTTTTGTGAAGGTAATAAAACAAAAAAAAATTTCTGATCAGTACTTACTGAGATACAGCGGCGGGAAGTTGACCCTAAATGACCGGGTGGCGGCAACATCAGTGACTTCCACAAAATCGCATTTTTTTATTTTACGTTTTTTATACTTTTTTCTTTTCTTTTCTAATTTTTTCCTTTTTCTGGTAACATTTGTGGCCTGTGAGACGAATATAATGTATATTGTATAAGTGTACACTCATTGTATTCAACACAATAACTGCACTAATTTGTTTATCATTATATTACTTAATAAACTTGTTTACAAGTTTATTTTAAATAAAATGATGAAAATATTAGTGCGGTTATTGTGTTGAATACAACGGTACCATATAGTACCATATGGTACAATGGTGCCATAGGGTGCAATGGTATCATATGGTACAGTGGCATCATATGATACAGTGGAACCTCAAAAATCGAACTTAATTCGTTCCAGGAGCTAGTTCTAAATTCGAAAAGTCTGAAATTTGAAGCAATATTTCCCATAAGAAATATGGGAAATACAATTAATCCGTTCCAGAAACCCAAAAATATTCACACAAAAAATACATTTTATAGAGATTAATTACAGTTTTACATACAACAAATACTATAGTTTTTAATTATGTATAGTAATACATATAAAATAACATTTTTACTTACTTTTATTGAAGATTGGTGATGGCATCTGGAAGATAGGGAGGAGGAGAGAGGGAGTTGGGGTTAGTGTTTGGAAGGAGAATCCCCTTCCATGAGGACTTCAGGTAAAGCCCTCTCTGGGGTTACTTCCCTTCTCTGTCTTTTAATGTCACTAGGACCAGCTTGAGAGTCACTGGACCCCTGTCTCACAAAATAACTGTCCACAGTCCTCTGTTTCTGGCACCTCTTTAGCATTTCCCTAAAATGGGACATGGTTCTGTCACTGAACTTGTTGCAAAGATGGCTTGTTTCAGCTTGCTCAGGGTGGTACTTCTGCACAAACATTTGGACATCATTCCACTTGGCACAAATCTCCTTAATCTTTGAAGAAGGCACCTCATCCACTCCCTCTTCCTCCTCCTCTGAAGCAAGTTCCTCAGCTGTGGTCTGATACTGCTCCAGATGAAGCTCTTGCAGCTCTTCATTGGTTAGCTCTTCCCTGTGGTCCTCCACCAACTCTTCCACATCCTCACCACTCACCTCCAACCCCAGGGTGTTCCCCAATGCCACAATAGAGTCCACAACAGGCAGAGGGTCAGCTGAGTCAGGGTCAGCCTCAAATCCTTCAAAATCCCTCTTTTGGACACAATCTGGCAACAATTGTCTCCAAGCAGAGTTCAAAGTCCTGGAAGTCACTCCCTCCCAAGCCTTACCTATAAGGCTTATGGAGTTGTAGATGTTGAAGTGATTCCTCCAGAACTCTCTTAGGGCCAACTTAGTGTCTGTGGTCACTTCAAAGCACTTTTCAAACACTGCTTTTGTGTAGTTTTTTGAAGTTAGAAATGACCTGCTGGTCCATGGGCTGGAGGAGAGGAGTGGTGTTAGGAAGCAAGAACTTCACTTTTATAAAACTGAAGTCCTTAGACAAGAGGTCGAATAAGTTTGGAGGATGAGCAGGAGCATTGTCCATTAACAGGAGGCACTTGAGTGGCAATTTCTTTTCCTGGAGGTATTTTTTCACACTGGGGCCAAACACATCATAGACCCACTCTTCGAAA